>NC_064287.1:59525945-59563630 GCF_019186545.1 Solanum stenotomum
ATATAATAAAATAATTAACCCATCTACACGCCCCCTCTATAAGGGTACGTGTTTTCGACCATGTTTTTAATAGTGTTTCGATGGAAATGTTCGTCGAAAATTTACATTTTTTTTTAGTAGTGTTATATGTGTAATTTAAATTTACACACATTTGAGAGTGGGTTTTGTTTATGTACATAAAAGAAGCATAGGAGACATGGAGAAAAGAAAGAAAGATACTTTTGATGGTGACATCCCACCAGCGTTTGCCTTTTCCTTTTTAAAATCAAACGTTTATATAGTTTTCGATTTAATATTCAGTATCTGCGTTAAGTCTAATTCATTTAGGTTTTGTGTATTGCATGTCCCATTTCTGGAGGGAGAGCACTACTAATAAGATTGTTTTCATTCCTAAGATTTGAACCTAAAATTTCTAGTTAAGAATGGAAGAATCTCAACTAATATCTCATATTAGTAAACGCTTATATTTATATATATATATATATATATATATATATATATATATATCTACATAAATGTGTGTGTGTGTTATATTAGAATTTAGGGTTTCTTGTTTAAATATAAGCAATATTTTAGCTTGATCTCATAAATATGCATCATGCATGGTCTACTAATGCTCTCCACTTTTTTGTGATCATGATTTCGTGTTCACGATTAATCACTAGCTAGTTATATGACTCGACTAGTTCATTTTCACATCACAAAAGGCTAAACACTTTTTATTAGAAATTTCTCAAGTGTTTAATGTGGTAATAAAGTATGTTTTACGATCACATATTATCAAAAGAAATTTCTACATACTTGACTCATAAAAGAATAGTATAATTAAGTTATATATACATCATCAGTTCAAGTTATCTTGATCTATTTTAGCAATATAATTAACCTCTTTTATTTTCAATATTATAAATACGATATTATTAAGGAGGTTTACTAATTATAAATATCTTTTAAATGACTTGACAGTACTAATAATTAACTTTTAACTCTAAAAAAAATAATTGTATGTCTCTTTCATGATTGAAACTAGACATCATAAAAGAATGTAACTGTATATATCCTTGTTCAAACCCTAATATTTACAAGCTAATTAAGTGAAGCAAAATGAAAAGAAAAATATAATTAAATAAAGTTTCTTCCTTTATATTTCTTCTCTCTTTTGTTCTTTCTTCTTTGCTTAACTTTCTTTCTTTAATTCCCACTAGTGTGATATTCTCCACTATATATCAAACTTTTACAAAAGAGAGAAATATTTGGAGCATCAACTAGTACAATATTAATGGCTTTCTCATCTATTCCTTTCTATCTAGATCCTCCCAATTGGCATCATGAGGTAAATAAGAATTTATATTTATCTATATTAGCTTCTTCATCACAAAAAAAAAAAAAAAAAATTGGGGGAAAAGATGAATGTTCCCACTTTCTTTAATTTTCCAAAAATCCTTAATTGAATATACTATTATACCATATAATAGTATTTGATTTTTCTTCTCTCTTGCAAAATTTGTAGCAAGGAAATCATCATCATCAACAACAACAACAACTCGGTGTTACTAATGGGAACTCCTCTCAACTCTCGCCAGCTGTTTTGCCACCTCCAGAAGCAGCAACATCACCAGGAGGAGGTGGTGGTCCAGCTGGCTCAATTAGGTCTGGCTCGATAACAGAACGAGCCAGGCTAGCAAAGATAACACAACCAGAGACGGCCTTAAACTGTCCACGTTGTGAGTCCACAAACACTAAGTTTTGTTACTTCAACAACTACAACCTTTCTCAACCTCGTCATTTTTGCAAGACTTGTCGGAGGTATTGGACTAGAGGTGGCGCTCTGAGGAACGTCCCCGTGGGAGGTGGATGTAGGAGGAACAACAAGAGATCAAGTAGTAAAAGAACTAGATCATCAAAATCCCCAATTAGAAGTGAAAGATCAAGAAATGTCCCAATTATTACTTCTAATAGTACTACTACTATTACTTTTCCTAGCCATTTTCCTCCTCCAAGTACACATTTGTCATTCTTGAATACCCCTTTTCATAATTTCAATCACTTCAATTCTACACAAAATGGTTTGAATTTTGGAGAAATTCAACCTCATGAGGGTGATGCAACATTTGTGGACCAATTTAGACATCAACAAATGCAACAATTTTCTTTCTTCTCCCCCTTAGAACAACCTAGTAATCTATATCCAATTTATAGTGAATTTGGGATTAGTCATCATGATTTGGAAAATGTGAAAGTGGAAGAGAATAAAAGTAGTACTAGTACACAAGGGATGAATTTACAAAGAAATAACAATTTGGGGGTAAATCAATTTTGGACAAATTATAATATTTCTAGTACTTCCACTAGCCAACTATTGTGATTTTCTTGATCCATCTTCAAGAGAAAACCCTATCAAGCTGCTTGAGTAGTTCTTATTTTCTTCGGATAATGGTGACGTGCTGGCCAACTTTTGTACACATTATGTCACATGTGTACCTACTGTCTCTCAGTACCAGATTACTTTGCCTATCAAGACTTATATGCAGCAAACTTGAGCTTTTCGTTTAACTTCTATACATGTTCCTACTTATTGGATAACTCTGCTCATCCAGGCTTATAACGAGCAAGTAGAACATTCATTTCGATTTGCTTCTACAAAATTCTCAAAGCTTTAATGGTAGGTTTCTAATTTCTAGTTCTCATTGTTTGGTTTTTTGAGTATTGTGTTTGAAAAATGTAGTATTATTGTTTTGAAAATTTAATCCATTCAAGATCTTCAAACATCATCTAACATGAAGTTGATGATTGTGATTCTAAGAGATGTAATCCAATGCACTGTACTAAATGACTTGATTATATATTGAGTTTAGATTAATTAGCTACATGATCTTACTATTATTATTATTATTATTATTATTATTATTATTATTATTATTATTATTATATATTAGTCGAGTAAAAATAATAAATTCAGTTGAACTCAAAAACTTACCTTAAATTCATGTAAATTATCTTAAAACTCTTTTGATTTAGTAGGCTAGAATAACACATATATACATAACATAAATCAACTCATTATATTAACATTACATTTTCACTTTATTATATAGTTCAAGTTGAAAATAACGAATTTAATTGTATTGGATAGAACCCCTCAAATTTAAAGAAAGTACAATATATGCAGATCTTATTTATAACTCGTAATTGCGAGATATATTTACTATTCATGTGGCACTGTCAGTGATGATTGCTTAGCCAATCAGAGCAACAGATACTTAACTAACTGTCCAAACTTTGTTCATTAAATGCTACAAATTCACCTCATACTTTTTCTCAATTCAGTGTTTAGTATTTGTATTAGTGTTTGATTAATTTGAATTCGAATTGAAATATGACTTATTTGAGAGAAACATTTCTTATATATACCAAAGCTTAAAATTAAAACCTCTAACTAAAAAAAAGCTATCTCGATCATCCACTACATCACGTCTTTTTTCAGTCTCCATTAAAAAATAATAATTTATCATTCTCTTGTTATATACTATAACTACTATTTGTAGTACTGGTTTGTTTGTTGTATATATTGAATAGAGAGATGAACAGAAGGAAAAGCCAAAAACCTCAAATTTTGCACGCAAAACAATGCTAATAGAAAAAGTTATAGCCTCATTATTGATACTTCGTACAAAATACAGAGGTATATCTATTTTTGAATCTCACGTTAGTTGAAGTTAAAAGAGTTGTCGTTTATCTCCTTCATCTATTCTAATTTATGTAATTTTATTAATTTACTAGCTTAGAATATTTAAGATTACGAATTTTGAAAAATAATGTAACTATACAAGTAATTGAGTATATACTATATTATGACATGTTTAAGACTCTCTTTTAAAAATCTTGTTTGTTTCATTCTTTAACTCCTTCGGTGTATTTTTATTTATGTAATATTCTTTTCTTTTTAGTAATATATGTGTATCCTAAAGAGAAACAAGATATTTTAAACTTCTAATGTTACATCTAACGAAATAATTTATAATTATATAGTACTGTTGTACTCGTTTTAGATTATAAGTTGTTGTTTTTTTTTAAAAAATAAACGTTTAATTTTTAAAATTTTTTTTAAAGGAAGGAATCTGAATGGAATTTGCTTTTGCAATAACCAAGACTAATAAATTTTACTAAGAATAAAGCTTCACAAAGCAACAGTCAAAAAAGCATCTTCATCCCATCATGTACTTCCTCTAGCCCCACTACTTCTCGAGATTATAGTGTTATTTTTATCCATATGTTAAGATCATAGTGGAGCAAGAAATTTGATAAAAGATGTGATAAATAAAATATACACTCATAATAGCTAATATTAAACATTTATAATTTGTACACCACATAATTAGTTTCCAACAAAGGGATTGACGACGATGACTGTGGAGTCTGAAAAGACTAAAGGGTACACATACCTTATTCCTATATCGTATGCATAGAAAAAACTGTTTTTCATAAATTCTTGAGTTAAAGAAATGATACCCTTAAATTTTTTACAAAACCAAAATATTTTCACAACAATAAACGAATTTTACAAAGTAGTTACAATAACATGACCAATAGACTATCACATTACTAATTTTACATGAACTTTACAAAGTAATTACATTCAAACGCTTTTTTTTTTCTTTTTGTAACAATTGTACCTTCACCACACATATTCATATGAAACACAAAAATAAATATATGGTAGCAAAATATCATAGAATTATGCAGCCATTTACATTCTTATCGCTTAAGACGCTATAATAGGTGTGAGGCATTGACGATGATGATAATGGTGGTGGTGCCTGAAAATATTCGAAAAGCAAAGGAGGAGCTGATGGTAGCGGTGGTGGTGTCATAGGCAAGGGTTGACAATTGAAGGGTCGCGCCCTACCCCAATTTTCTATTTGGGGAGGGCAATCATAGTCACAACAATATCCATGATGATTATGACTATGATTTATAGCCGTACAAAATGTCTGAATATTGTCATCACGTTCATTTCTTGATTCTCCTTGGAAAGTCAACTTAATTGTTTTTGTCACTTCCATGGTTTGCAATCCTGGAATTCGAGATAGTTCCTCTAGTTGACTCATAATATCTGGGTCGTTCAGTGGATTAATCACTTTATTAGATTGCGTGATAATCTGAACATTTTTCGAATTATGTCCTTCCTCGAATCCTGAGTGAACACAAGATGCTTTGTCGATTGGACTGTCTTTTATCGGAATTCCTTGTTCCCATAAGAGTTGTGCCTTTCTCCCATGTTTTTCTAACATGGTTATAATTGTTGCAGGATCAACTATGCCTGAAATTACTATAATTCCAACCTTTGCATCAATTTTCAATGAATATACACCTTGAACTTTTAGCAACATGTTTTTCAATTTTTTCTCACAATTTTTGCAATGGATTTTTAGGTTGAGAGCAAATGTGTTTGGATAAACCAATGTATATGCCATTTGAAATTGCAATGTTTTTTTTCTTTTTCTAAGAATAGAGTTGTGAAATTGTAAGTTATAATTTCCTCTAAGTTGCTTTTTGAAGTGCTTATATAGACTTACACATAAGGCTAAGTATACAATATATCCTTGTGATCCGACCTTTTTTTAAATTCCGTACATAAAGAGAGCTTGGTATATTATACTATCTTTTTTTTTAATAGATAGGCATACATAAGGCTAAGTATACAATACATCCTTGTGGTCCGACTCTTTTTTAAATTGCGTACATGGCGGAAGCTTGGTGTACCAAATTGTCTTTTTTTTAATAGATAGACTCACGTAAGGCTAAGTACAATATATTTTTGTGGTCCGACCTTTTTCTGAATTTCATATATAACGAAAGCTTAGTATATCAGACTGTTATTTTTTAATAGATAAACCAACATAAGGCAAGTAAATAAGTACGCGGTGTATTTATTGACTAATCTATCACTTTATATATATATATATATATATATATATATATATATATAAAGTCTTGGCTAAGTTAATTAATTCAACGTTTAGCAATTTCACTGCAACTTTCATAGACTATCTGACGTTATATTCATCAATATAATATTTTAGTTTTACAAGTAATATGGAAAGAGGAGTTAATCGTCTTTCAAATGAGCAAGTCTTTGGTTTTTAATTTATTTCTAGAAATCAAACTTTTGTCTAACGAGGCATACATTTTTAAGGGTGTGGGGCATAGCTTTTGACATATCATCATACAAAAATATAAACTTATAATTTCGTAAAAAGATGAATGGCTATTCAAAAAATCATTTATGTTTTGTTAAAAAATATTTTTTTCCGTACCAAACATACCTCGAAGGAAATTACAAAGATATGTTGTTGCATTTGCTACGAAGCTGCAAGGAAACAAAAGTAAAGGTTTGGTAATTGAGTTCATCTCAGTCATATTATCTCTCTTCAAATTCAACTGACTATATACTTAGTCAGGAAGATTGTTGTAAGAATGGTTAGCTTTTTTATCTATTATCACAGGTCTCGGATGCGAATCTTAATAATAATATTGTCTCGGGCTTAAAAACATATATTATACGCCTCATGTAAAAGTAAAAAGAAAAAAGAAAGAAACTTTTATTATCACCAAAAGTTGTAATGAAGTGGTAAATTTATGTGCCCTTGATTATAGATTTGGGATTCGAATCTTGAGAAAGAAGTCGTTTTTTTTTTTATAGAAAATTACTTTACCACGCCAAAAATAGAACTTTTTGACACAAATTCACATAACAAAACAATAAACCTTTATATATGTTTCTTGAAACCAAAGTAATCAAATAATTGGATATAATTGTTTCTAGATCAATATCGATATAAGTAGAATAGAAGATTCTAGATCAATATAAAAAACAAATTGCAAGGCAAGTGAATTTGAAATCAAGTTTCTAGTTTGAAAAAAGGAAAAAAAAAAAAGAGTCAAGATTTTCAACCATATGATTATACATTTTTCTTGAACATTATATTATCTAATTCAATTAACTTTCTTATGTAAGCTGCATTAAAATTGAAAGAGATCTCTTGTCAAACCTACCCTACATCATCGTTTGACTAATTTGTAACATTTTTTTTATAACTTGACTTATTCATTAATTATTACATGTTTTAAGTTAATTTAAAAGAACTTTCAATAACATAATGTGTTGTGTACATAGTAAAATCGAACCGAATAAGTGGACAAATTGAGAATCAACAAAGACCACACTAAGCCTAACACCTGGACGTGCCTAATAAGATTGCTCGTATGTTAGAAGGTTTGGGATCATGTTGCGAACATCTGAGACCATACCATAATCATGTATATCTGTGGAGCTATGAGATTGAGAACCAGATAACCATCAGTCAGGCTAAACTCAAAAGTGTAATTATTCTTGAATAATTTGGAATCCTTCCCAATAGTTGTTATGATACGTATTCGAATTCAAATAAGGATTCAATGATCCTCTAATATAATTTACTTTTTTTTTAGATTAAGAATCTCAATTAGTTAATTTCGATTTATTTCATTTATATTCATTGATAAGGAAACGGGTCCCGTGAAACTTTGAGTCTAATAATCTAATTGGATCACCCCTATTATAACCCGGCCCATAACCCCAATTATTTCCCCTTTTTCTCTTTTTCTTCTTCTTCGCGTGAGAACAAGGGCGAAGAACCCTAATTTCTCCTCAATCGACGTCGATTCACCGTTCCTCCTTTGAATTGAGAAGGTTTCAGAATATTCCAGCAACGGTAAGTATCTTATATCGATTTTTCGTTTCAATTCCGTCCGAAATCGTATTTCCTTATCTGGGTTTGTTTTTGTTTAGTGAAATTCAGCTTGATTGATGCTCAATTATGCTACATGAATGTGTAGTTTAAGTAGAATAATGGTCGATTTTTTAAAAAAGATGATGGATTTAGATGTGTGGTTTTATATTTTATTGGTTTGGTTATGTAATTCTGGTTGTTGCTACAGTTGCTGATCTGCAGGAGGCAATTCATAAACGAAGTGACAGCTTTTTCCCATCTTTCACTGTTAGTCTTGGAAAAGAGGAAAGAAAAATTCAAATTTCCTATTGATATTTTCCAATGGATTTCCCCCCGAAATCACCCCAACTTTCCCTATAAATAGTTCCCCATGCCCAAGGGATGAGGATATGTTTTTTGAGCTTAGTTCTGAGGCAATAGTCATCTTACACTTTAAAATTATATATCTAGCTTGCTGATTCTAAGTTCCATAGCTTGCCGTTCGTGGTAGGAGAAGTCGCTGTTCTCCCCTGCTCATTGTCTCCAGGTCACTGCCCGTATAAAGGTAATATTCCCCATTCTTGAGATAATGCATTAGGTTTAGTTTGATTATGCTTATGAGATGCATGTGCCATTTTAGACATTATTCTTTGTAATCCTTGAAATAATCTCTCTGTTATTTGTCATGATATTTAACTTCAAGAACGAGAAACTGCCAACAATGTCTTTATATTTGCTAATAACCATCTGTTATAGTCTAGGAATCTGACTCGTTTGTAAGCTTCCGCTGTTTAGCCATGCCTCTCCTTGTTTTATCTTGTTGTCACCCCTTCATTTTCTTCTTAAATATCATTTACCTGTTCATATAGTTTGCGGGGAATGTCTAATTTTGGTCTCTTAGTCAGCTTTCGGGAAGTTGTAATAGCATGAAACACCAAAATATGTCGTAAAGGAATCAAGTAATCCTATTGTGACACCTTACTGGTTGTACCTTTTGAATATCTTAAAAGAGTATCATTAATTTATAGTATATCTATTTACTCTTGAATTTTTAACTTGCCTGATTCATGTGATAAGCAGTTTTGCTTTATGTACAAACCATCCTTGTCACTTGAAAGTTTAGGTGTAAATTAAAGCTTCTCGACAACTTTTCGGTAGTCGTCTCTTTACAAATTTTCATATGAGTTATTTGGTTTTAATTAGCTCCCACCTTGAACATCATCGGATTGTGTGATTGTTTACTTATAGAATATGGTTAGTTTCTTTTTTTCAGATTATGTGCTTAAGAGCATTATTTGGAAACATGGAATCATGAGATGTTTAGCTTAACTTGTGTTGGCTCTTGCAACATTGCCTCTAATTTAGCTTTAAAATGTTCGTCTCCTCATCTTTGTGGCTAACTTAGCTTGAATAGCATTCTCCGTCTCTTAAGCTGCATTATAGCCATGTTGTTGAACTGACGCCCTAAAAAAATAAATAAATAAAACGTGTCTACTCCTTTTCCCATCCTCTTACTAAAGTTGCTAATATATTTTTTTACTCATGTTTAGAGGTTGTGTAAATTTTATCACAAGTTCCTAGTGTTATCTTGTTCTGTTGTTCATGTTCTTCAGTTAAATACTCCCTCAAGTCCCAATCTGCTTGTTTTAGTGCAGCTCCAAGCTTGTTCCATTAATAGTTAACCTTAGAAAAACTCTATATATATAAAAAAAAAAAACAAATATATACTATTCTACCGACATAGCAATATTTATTGGAATTTCGGCTCAAGATGTGCCTTTGTGTAGCTCTTGGTTTCTACATACGCCTTTAGTTTGATATTTTTTTAAACCCATAGATTGCTTAAGTTCCCTTTTTTGCGTTTCTTTAACGTGTCGATCTTCCGCTATGCTCATCTTGGTTCAACTTTCATACTTAGTAATAACAGGTTAATCATTGTTATCTACAAGTTCAATCGAAATTCTCTACATTTGTTTACTTTCTGCATTTAACGTAAATATTTCTTGTTTAAATTCAGAAACTTGTTTGATCTAAAGCCTCGATATTATGCCTGTTATCTGTTGTCAAGCTCTAATTTCACTGCTTTAGTTTTCTGCTGACTTGTAACTACTGGTTGCCTTTCCTAAAATCTGCTCATTCTCTTCTTTTGTGTGATGTCTTGGCCTTCTGTTAATTGTTTATATTCTCTAGTCTACTCCTTAGTAATGCTAGCTTCTTTAAGAACTGATGTTGAGTTGTGGTGATTTTTTCAGACATTGTTAAGAAGTCCATCGATTTGAACTTCCCAAATTCAAATGGGGAAAAATGATTTCTTGACCCCTAAGGCAATTGCCAACCGAATAAAAGCAAAGGGCTTGCAGAAACTGCGATGGTACTGCCAAATGTGCCAAAAACAATGTCGAGATGAAAATGGATTCAAGTGCCACTGCATGAGTGAGTCTCATCAACGTCAAATGGAAATCTTTGGTCAGAACTCTAATCGCATTGTTGGTGGCTACTCCGAGGAATTTGAGAGCTTATTCCTTGAGCATATGAAGCGTAGTCACCGCTTTAGTCGTGTTGCTGCAACTGTTGTGTACAATGAGTATATAGCTGATCGCCACCATGTCCATATGAATTCTACTGAATGGGCAACATTAACTGAGTTTGTGAAGTACTTGGGAAAAACAGGAAAGTGTAAAGTTGAGGAGACGCCGAAAGGTTGGTTTATTACCTATATTGATCGAGACTCCGAGACTCTCTTCAAAGAAAGAATGAAAAACAAGAGAATTAGGGCCGACCTAGCAGATGAAGAGAAGCAGGAAAGGGAGATAAAGAAGCAAAGAGAGCGTGCCGAGCAGTTGATGGGTGCGGGAAATATGGATGGTGTGGAAAATATGGATGGTTCTGTGGAGTTGCATCCGATGCTCAGGGAGAAATTGGAGACTGAGCAGAAGATCAAGTTAACATTAGGCTCGACATCAAAATCTGTTGTGAAAGAGAGAGCAGGAAGCTCAAAATCCGTGTTTGATGAGATAGATAATGAGAAGAGAGAAAAAGGCAAGGACAGTGGTAAGAATGGTAAACGTGAAAGTTGCCCAGTGTTGGATGAGATAATGAGAGAGGAAGAGGAACAAAAGGAGCGGAGTAATAGGAAAGATTACTGGTTATGTGTGGGGATAGTTGTGAAGGTAATGAGCAAGGCTTTGGCTGAAAAGGGTTACTATAAGCAAAAGGGTATTGTTCGCAAGGTTATTGATAAGTATGTTGGGGAGATTGAGATGATTGAAACTAAGCATGTTCTAAGGGTTGATCAGGAAGAGCTTGAGACTGTCATTCCCCAAATTGGTGGTCTTGTGAGGATCGTTAATGGTGCATATCGTGCATCAAATGCCAGACTGTTAGCAGTTGATACAAAGAACTTTAGTGCTAGAGTACAAATTGAGAAGGGAATATATGACGGGAAGGTTCTCAAGGCTATTGATTACGAAGATATATCAAAAATTGCTGAATAAACAGGGATAAAAAGGATGCTTAAGGAACTAGTATTGTTCAAGAACTTCTTCTTGTAATGCTGGATTCTTCATAATTGTTGGTTGTCTCTAGTTTTTCGTTACTTCTTGATGTTTTCGTTTTGGTAAAGTTATCAAGTGTTGTGATGTTACCATGCTCTTATGTTGTTGATCTTTGTATTTTTGGGAACAATAATGATGTAAGTTTAGTAGAAGCTGTTCATTATTTCTTCAATATTCACTGGAATTATCAAGTGAATGTACTTTCTCAGTAGATGTTTGGTTTATTGAGTTTCAATGGTAAATCTGTAGTTTGTTTATATTGGAATCAAAAGTTCAATCAAGTGAGTTTGGAGATGGTGGTGTATATTGCATCTTTACCCCTATTTTGTAAATATACTAAGATTGTTTTCGATAGTCCTTTCATTTCAATGTTAATAAGCTTGAGATTGCCTATGCATAATCCAATATAATGTAATACAAAGTCTTACTCCTACTTCATTGTAATATAGAGAGTCTATTTTCAGTATACTTTCATTTTGAGATGCTTATGTCAAAATTAAAAGTTCAACCAAAGACAACAACAACAAAAATACACAAACACTTTACCTTTACTTCGCAAAGATAACTACACCAACAACATATCCAGTGAAATTCGGGATCTAAGTAGGGTAGAGTATATGTAGACCTTAACACTACTTTGTGGATCCAATCTGAGGAGGAGGGTAAAGTATACGATGACCTAACCACTATTTCGGATCTAAGCAGGGTAGAGTATATGTAGACCTTAACACTAGAGTATACGATGACCTAACCACTACTTCGGATCTAAGCAGGGTAGAGTATATGTAGACCTTAACACTACTTCGTGGATCCAATCTGAGGAGGAGGGTGGAGTATACGACGACCTAACCACTACCTCGTGGAGGTAGAGATACTATTTCCAAAAGACTCTCGACTCAAGTACATGTTTCTGAAAGACACTCGACATATATAGAGTTGCTAAAAATTAAAATAAAATAATCTCGTATTTTATCCCGAGACCGTCAAGACATGGACTTGTAGGATATTTTCCGGGTCATGGGCCTAGTGATGTGGACCCTCATCCCAATAGGCAATAAACAGTAGTACGGCTGATTCATAATTTGAACATTGATTTTGAAGGAGGTGGTGGTTCATCCAACATAAAATTGGTTCGTTCAGCTACTTTCTACCCAACTACTATACCGCCATTAATTGCTTACTTATACTGCTACTACTACTTATCTAGACCCATCAAAGATCTCTCATTCTTCATCATTTCTCAGAAAATTGTTGTTTTTTCTTAGATCCCAAAGTTTGGGGAGCAAAAATGAAGGTTTTGGTGGTTACACGTAGCGGCAAAGAACTCATCAAGGGTGGACTTGAACTCAATGATTCTGTATGTTTACTCATCTGGGTTTGTTTTTGTTTAGTGAAATTTAGCTTAATTTTGATACATGAATAATGTTTTATTTGTTTGGTGTGTAATTCTGCTTGTTGTTGTCACTGATTCTGTATGTTTTTCCATATTTCCTCATCTGGGTTTGTTTTTGTTTAGTGAAATTCAGCTTGACTGATGCTCAATTATGCTAGATGAATGTGTATTTTAAGCAGAATAATGGTCAATTTGTTAAAAAAAGATGATGGATTTAGATGTGTGGTTTTATATTATGTAATTCTGGTTGTTGTTGTCGTTTCAGGCTACAGTTGCTGATCTGCAGGAGGCAATTCATAAACGAAGTGAGTGGCTACTGTATTTTTTTTCTATTGTTATGTAATATTGCCTGTGTTATTCTGAATCAGAGATTTGAAAGATTAAACCTTTTGAAGGATATTCAGTTGACTGTGTTATTGTGTAGGAAAATGGTAGCTTAGTTGTATTTTCGTTTTAATAACCGTGTATCCAATGGCATACTAGGATTTTTACACAGGGGTGTCAAAAATATGAAAAAGCAAACTTACGAAGAAATCAAGGAGATTCAACACAATATATATATTAGAAAATATAAGATTACTTATCTACACAGTGTAATTTTTTCAGCAACCTTGGATACATGTAGCTCCGCCACTTTGTGTAGGTGGATTATTTTAGTCTGCTTTATCTCACTAGCACAGACATGGGTTACAATTCCCACCAAGGCATAGACATATGGGTAAAAATCACCTAGCGTTTTTTGCCTTTGATGTGGTAAATCATAGCTTATTTTTGCTAGTTCATACTTCATGCATCTTTCAAACAAAATAGAAGATCCATCGCTTGGAAAGTTCCCTGATAGTTATTTCGCTCTGATGTTCCAAATTTTTTGCTTTGCAAGAGGAAAATATCTATCATATCTTCCTTGAGGGACTTGACTAAATGAAAAGGCAGAGTAATTTGAGGAGGAAGGTGTAATAGCTTTTACCATGCATTGTGCTTACATTGATTTGTGCATGACCAGGAACTTTTAGTGCTCTACTGATTGAGCATGTCAGGGATTAATTAATTTATGGTTTCAGTTTTTAAGTTGTGGTTCTGCTCTATTAATGATTTTTACGATTTGATTTCTTCATCAGAAATAAGAAAAAATTATCTTTGTGTGCATGTGTCTTTGTTTTGTGTACATATATAGAGTGGTTTTGGAGATATAAAGCAAGTTGATAAGGTGTCCATGTTTTTATGTTAATTGTTTATTTTCATCGTGCTTTCTTTATACATTATAATGACAATTTGAAAATATAGTCATCAATTTAACTGGGATTTATAAAATGATTTTTCATTGTACAAGTATCTTCGTCAATTTTTGAACTAATTGATACTGATATCAATTCTGTATTGAAAAGTTCAACCTAAATGTGGTTCAACTTAAAATGGCATGATTGCGGTACATTTCATGATCTCCTTTAAGTTTTATGTTGTCAAGTTTTAGAACCTAATATGTGCAATAAAAGAGTAAAGGGGAGAAGCACCGTTTGACTTCATTTTAACAATTTATACTTGTTCAATTACATTGTATTGATTAGTGATAATTGATCTGATAACTATTGTAGAGCATCTAAACAATTTTCGCATAAACTCAACCGAAAGAAGAAATTCTTAGAATTAGTCCATATAGGAGGATCATAAGTTGTGTAAGAAGTGAGGATGCTGTTCTAAGCTGATTCACCTCAAAGTAGTTGGTACTCGTTACTTGATACATGTGACCTGTGGTTAAAGAGTTTGTATTAATCTAGCATCTGCAAAGGCTTGTATCAAACTGGATATTTTTATCTGCTAAATTTTTCTCAATCATGTTATGGTGCATTTCTTGCTTTAAAATGATTGTATACGGTTTCACTTTTTTAATGAATGATGAATTACGTACATGCAAGGTTTGTTTTAGCTCCATGTCAACATGTCATTCCCAGTTGTGCAGCTTACAATCAAGCATTTTCTTTATTGAATCTTTTTATCATTTCTATGTCTGTGCTTTGACATTGTTATGGGATTGTTATGACATGTAATATTCAAAACATTACTGATTACTATCTAGCACTTCATGCGGTATGAAATTGAACGCATAGTGGCAAGGATTAATCCATTGGATAAATTGCGGACTGCTATTTGTCTTTTGTTGATGCCAGTTTCTTATTTCTAGAAGTTGCATTATTATGAGTTTGACTTTATTAAAATATTGTTTACTTCTGATCTCAACAGCCAGAAAATTCTATCCTTCTAGACAACGACTCACTTTGCCTGTTCAACCTGGTTCAAAAGAGAGGCCAACTGTTCTTCACTACCAGAAGAGCCTAAGTGAGTATACTAAGGGGAGCACAGGTGAATTAACTGTAGTTTTCAAGGATCTGGGTCCACAAGTCAAGTATAGTACACTTTTCTTCTTTGAGTATCTGGGTCCTCTGCTACTCTATCCTATCTTTTACTACTTCCCAGTCTACAAGTATTTTGGCTACAAAGAAGAGCGTGTTATCCACCCTGTTCAGACTTATGCCTTGTATTACTGGTGTTTCCACTACTTCAAACGGATCATGGAGACCTTCTTTGTGCACCGCTTCAGCCACGCCACTTCTCCAATTGCCAATGTTTTTCGGAACTGTGCCTATTATTGGTCTTTTGGAGCTTTCATTGCTTACTTCGTGAATCATCCTCTTTATACTCCTGTTAGTGATCTCCAGATGAAGATTGGATTTGGATTTGGGATAGTTTGTCAAGTGGCAAACTTGTATTGCCATTTATTGTTGAGAAATCTTCGAAGTCCCAGTGGTAATGGAGGTTACCAAATACCCCGTGGCTTCTTGTTCAATATTGTCACCTGTGCAAATTACACAACAGAGATCTACCAGTGGTTGGGCTTCAACGTTGCTACTCAGACTGTTGCAGGCTATATCTTCATGATTGTTGCTGCTAGCATTATGACTAACTGGGCTCTTGGAAAGCATCGCCGTTTGAAGAAGGTAAACTATGGTTTGTTTGACCACATTCTTGTTATTTTTAAAAAGGAACAAAGAAGGTTTTTACTAGTATAACCACAGTTTAAATTCCTTAGGATTTACACGCATCCTATGATTAAATCTTCATTGAGGGTTCTTACCAACCTTCTTTCATCAGTAGACTTCAAAATTGGATGCGTGTGATTCTATTTCGAACAGATATTATCTATTCTATTCTAGCAGCTTCTTTCTGCTGATGCACTGCACTTCACAGGGAAAAAAGGGTGACCTAAGGATAGAAAATACAAACTTATTCTTCCCAAAACATATGAATTTGTCATCTAGAGAGAACTTAGATATATGAAACTCTTATTCTATTTCGAAAGCTCTCTACAATTTGCTTATTGTCACAGTAGACAGTTCAGAGCTCAGACTTAACACGGTCCATTTTATAGAGAATCTAACCATATGCATGAGTACAACAGATAGGATGGCTACTGTAAATAAGTTTTCTTTTGCTCTTTTAAGTCAACTTATAAGATACTTTGCTGAACGGTGATGCTTCTAGACAAAACAGTTTAACTCCTAACTAGCAATGTATGTGCTATAAGCAAATATTCGTTTGTGCTTATCGGGATGCTTCTATCTTATTGTATCATTACTTCTGGTTCTTAACTTTGGTACCTTTTCTTCGCAGCTCTTTGATGGAAAGGAAGGAAGACCAAAGTATCCTCGACGATGGGTGATATTGCCTCCTTTCCTGTAGACCATTTCCTCGACAATGTGAGAAATCCCGAGAGTTATTTATTTAGTTGATCATTTTCTGTGAACCTGCAACTTTTGAAGGTTTATGTTTCTCACTATAGGAAGCAATACTCAGATTTTTCTTTTGTATTACTGTTCCATGTCTTACCTCTTATTATACCAGATGGTCTGACTTCCATGATATTTGTAGTTCTCACTTCTTTGTGATGGCTTCAAGAACCATCTTTTTTTATATCTATTGTTTATGAGTTATGAAAGTGATCTTATAATATATACCAGTCTGCAAGAAACTCACATGCATCATACAGGCAGAACCACAGAGGCAGATGTAGCCTATCTACAGTAGGTTCAACTGAACTCAGTATTGTCGACACAGAACATAAATGTGTGAAGAAATCCCCAATTTTTCATGAAGTATTTAGTTTTGCACCCATAATCTCAAAAGCATAAGAGTATCGTCTTGAAAATTTATAGGTTGAATCCATCAAGTTTAAATCGATGTAGCAGTGCCATTTCTCTTTGTTGTCCTATTGTAAAGATCCATCAAATAATGGATCTAGATGGTAAAACAAAGGATGACAAGTATATGATGTTCAGGTCTTGATGGACAGAATTATCCGCTACTTGTGTTGGTGGGATGAATAGAGTCATCTGGTACTTGTGTTGGTTGAAGGTTAGCAGGTATTATGTGGAATTAGTTGAGTTGCACGTAAGTTGGTCCAGACACCACGATTATATATAAATCCAGTACTGAAAGAAAATGAGCATATAAAGGTTCAACTTGTTTGATATTGAACTCCAGCCCAAAAGTGTTGGAGAAGACAACTGTATTATGAGAAAAAAGTATTTGAGTCTCTAAGTTGGATTGACATGTGCTAAAGTGTGCAATTGCTGTATTAAAATGCTTTAATCATAAGAAGAGAAAAAAAAAAGGCAAACATCTTTTTAAGACAATCACACATGGTTTTTGCATCTTTAGAAGTCTTTACAAAAAGCTGGAATGACTATGGAATATGACCCCCACACTATACTTTTCTTTTACTAATTTATAGAAGGATGGTGTTAGGTAGCCATATGGCCTCAAATAGGAGGGGCCTTAGCTATAGATCCTCCTTGTTTGTAGAAATATCCGAGACTCGAACCAGCTTGTGTATACTTGGACTATTTTAAAACTGAGAATTTAAACCTTGATCGGAACATGACTTCATCAACAACTAAATCATAGGTTTGGGTTGACCTCCTTGCAAATTTGTGTGCATTCAACGGTGTGACTTAATAGTTAATGGAGCAGGTTGTGAATCATGAGCTCTCAAGTTCAAATTTTGGTGAAGGACTTAGGTGATTTCAGTACTTGTACTGATTAAATGTAGTAGATATCCGATGAAATTAGTTAAGATGTTCAAAAGTTGATTGGAAACCAATGCTATATAAAAATAAATCTGGTCTAGCAAATTTGTGTGCATTCAACGTTGTGACTTAATAGTTAATGAAGCATGTTGTGAATCATGAGCTCTCAACTTTAAATTTCGGTGAAGGACTTAAGTGATTTCAGTACCTATACTTATAAGAAGTAGATGAAATTAGTTAAAATGTTCGAAAGCCGACCAGACACAATGTTATATAAAAATAATTTGATCCATAATCTTGGTGCTGGCCCCCACTCTCTCTTTGTTAACTAACTTTCCAACTAATGAATCTATGACTTGTGTACTTAATAAAATGAAATCAGATTTTGTAGACACTAAAAAGATTTTCAAGATTCAATATCCATTTATGATATTAAATTGAGATTTGATATGATTAGTGTTATCCCAAACATGAACAATGATAGACAGATCAAAGATTTACGCAGATTTCATGCATTTGCCTCAATAGAATTCGAAGCTACGAAGACACTAATACGATCGTTTAACTATCAACTCTTGATTATCTTTGACATTTGAAGGCTAATTTTGTTAATCACGTAAGGTACATTGAGGGAATATAATATATGTATAAATTATTTTGTTAACTAAGTACAATAATAATAATATATTTTGTATAATCTCTTAACTGAGGTCCGAAAGAAAAATATGTACACAACCTTATTCTTACCTAATGATTGTAGATAAACTATTTTCGATTGATCCTGTCTCGAGTAAAATGTAATTAAAATTAAAAAAAAAACAACTTTTTTTCTTTCTAAAAAGCAAAAAAAGAGAGAAAAAGCGAAATAAGTGGGGCCAGTAGGGACCACTTAATGAAACAAAATGATAACCCCTCACGATGTATCATTAACATCCGTTTGATCAATTCTGTTATTCAATCCAACGGTTGATATTTATTCTCCATTTTCAATATAACCCTTCCAGTTTTTCTTCTATTTTCTCCAATAAGGAATACACACAAAAAAAAAAAAAAAAAAAACTCTCTCCAATTCCAAATCTCCCAAAGGTACATTTTTTTTTTTTTGTTATATTTCATGATTCAATCTATTAATTTGTTTGTGTTGTGAAATTGGATTTAAGATTTTGAGTTTACGAGTTTTAGTAAATGATTTATATGTATGAATATGTTGTTGGTGGGAGGTGATAGATATTCGTAGAGTAATATAGGTGGCATACACATCATAATTATAAAAGAAAATGTATAGGTAGGTGCACATGTTTCAAATCGGATTATGTAGACGTAGTCTTACCTTGCATTTCTACGATATGTTGTTTTCCACAATATGAATCTGTGATAGCAAAATCCGAAAACTCTTTTCACGTGTTTGATTTGCATCTGATTTATGTGAATCATGAGTTGTGTAAGTAGCTAGATCGATGAATACGAATAAATTGTAATTTGATGAATATAACTTATGTTTAATTGATTTGTTGCTAGTAACTTTTAGGAGATTTTGATATTTGATAATTTGTCCTAGGTCAATTGCTATTTAGAAATGTTGATTATAGGTTAAGAAATGTACGTTAATTAGTCTAACTCAACCCTAAAATCTAGTTCATGAGATGAGGATTGTACGATCGATCAATGTGGGAATTTTAACACCCTGCACACCCGAGCCTGTCAATTATAGCGTAGACAACATCATCAGATAAACCAAGCACTAGGATGAGCCTGACGTTGATGCCATGTTACGAAATGGAGTTTGGACCTAATTCAACCTCGAAAGTTAGTTCATTAGGCGTAGATTGCCCAAAGCTATATAAGGAGACCAGTTTCCCATCCTACAACTGATGTGGAACTTCTAACGTTATGTCTTTGAAGCTGTGTAGTTTTACTAAAGATTCAGTTTTCGATGTAGGAAGTAACATAAGATGGCAGAAGGCGAAGATATTCAACCACTCGTCTGTGACAATGGAACAGGAATGGTTAAGGTAAGCTGAAAATTGTGTATATATAGAAAAGAGTTAATGCTGCAGGATGTTGGTCGGACTCTTGAGGATGTTTGTTGTATCTGTTTCGGATCCTCCAAGAATGCACTAGTACTTTTGGAGGATCCGATATGGTCCACATTTTTGAAGAGTCTGGGGAACATAGATTTGATGATAGTTATAAAGTTAAGTAGAGTCTGATGATGTTTCATGAATATGTAGGCTGGGTTTGCGGGAGATGATGCTCCACGAGCTGTATTCCCTAGTATTGTTGGTCGTCCGCGTCATACTGGTGTGATGGTTGGTATGGGTCAAAAAGATGCTTATGTAGGAGATGAAGCTCAATCAAAGCGAGGTATCTTAACGTTGAAGTACCCGATTGAGCATGGTATTGTCAGCAATTGGGATGATATGGAGAAGATATGGCATCATACTTTCTATAACGAGCTTCGTGTTGCACCAGAGGAGCATCCTGTCCTCTTAACTGAAGCACCTCTTAATCCGAAAGCTAATCGTGAAAAAATGACACAGATTATGTTTGAGACTTTTAATACTCCAGCTATGTATGTTGCTATACAAGCTGTTCTTTCGCTCTATGCCAGTGGTCGTACCACCGGTAAGCAAATCTTCATTTATTTATGTCTGATGCATGGTGAATAGCCTCGAGGGGTAAGGTATGTGTACACTCTACTCTGCCCTATGGCGCTAATTCATTAAGGTTTATACAGGTATTGTGTTGGACTCTGGTGATGGTGTCAGCCACACTGTCCCAATTTATGAGGGATATGCCCTCCCACATGCCATTCTTCGTCTCGACTTGGCAGGTCGTGACCTCACTGATCATTTGATGAAGATCCTCACTGAGCGTGGTTACTCATTCACCACCACAGCTGAGCGAGAAATCGTCAGGGATGTGAAAGAAAAACTCTCTTACATAGCCTTAGACTTTGAACAAGAACTCGAGACTTCAAAGACCAGCTCTTCTGTTGAGAAGAGCTATGAGCTTCCCGATGGTCAAGTCATTACCATCGGTGCTGAACGATTCCGTTGCCCTGAGGTCCTATTCCAACCTTCACTGATCGGAATGGAAGCAGCTGGAATCCACGAGACCACATACAACTCGATCATGAAGTGTGACGTTGATATCAGAAAGGACCTCTACGGTAACATTGTCCTCAGTGGTGGTACTACCATGTTCCCCGGTATTGCCGATAGAATGAGCAAAGAACTTACTGCATTGGCTCCAAGCAGCATGAAGATTAAGGTTGTTGCACCACCAGAAAGAAAATATAGTGTCTGGATTGGAGGTTCTATTTTGGCTTCCCTCAGCACCTTCCAGCAGGTTTGCATCTGTCTTTGTTTCATATTCCATCCGTTCACTTTTACTCGTCATGTTTTCCTTCACGAGAGTCAGTTTGACTAATTTCCAAACCTAAACTGAATTAGATCACTTCATTACTATAAGTTGGTCAAAGTCCATACAATTTGACTCTCGAGTATGACAAGTAAAAATGAACAGAAGGAGTACTATGATAACATGGTTAGTGAGGATTCATATCAGGTCGACTCCGACTTATTTAGCTCTGCCTCTAGTTGTAAGGTTCATGCAGTTTCTGATGGAGCTTTCTATTTTGTCTGCAGATGTGGATTGCAAAGGCGGAGTACGATGAATCAGGTCCATCCATCGTCCACAGAAAATGCTTCTGATTTTCCAAAAACAACAACATTGATGAAAGGAATGCAGCTTGTGATATTGTATTCTGTGTTTGTTTTTCTGTATTTTTGTTAATGTTTTCATTTTCTATTGAAAACCATGAGAGGGCAAAGAGTTTTGGTTGTTTGATGATCTTAATTCATTTATATATATATATTCAATTAGTAAGTTTCATTTGTTCCGTATTACTTGTTCACTTTACTCTATAGAGAAGTTTGTCGTACTCTCACTTCTTTAACGTATACTAGCTGGTCTACAAAAGTATGAACGCTTGACAATGCTCGTGAATGTAGAGATGAGGATAGAATTTGTCATAAAGTTGAGATTATTTCATTTCCTTCGAGGGTCCATTTTCTCCTAAACTAGAAGAGTATTGTTGATATTTACTCGTTTTTTTCCCCCCTCTTTAGGATCTCCCAAAGTTTTTAAGAAGATCGAAAAATTAAGGAGAGTGGAAGAATATAGAGAAAAGGAAAAACAAATTGTCCTCAAAACAATACGACAAAGATAATTGTTTTGAGCAGTCCGATGCATTAAGCTTACGCTATGTCGTCGGATTTGGGGTGCACACCACCTAATATCTTGAACATATATACTCTTCTTTGCTCATTTTTCTATTTACAAACCTACAACTTGCTTCCAAGTTTTCAACGTCCCATACAAACTTTTTCAACTATAGAAGCAATATTTATGGTACTTATTTTCTTGGATGATATAATTAATTACATATTTATTTTAAAAATAATCTATAACTAGAAGAAAATGATATATAAGTCAACAAAAATAAGATAAACTGCCCCGCCCTGCTGACTTTTTATATACGCATAATACATAAATGTGCCCTTCAACTTGACTTTATTTCATATATATGCCCTTTGACTTTGGGTATGCATAAAAAACACTTTAATTTGTACAAAGTTGAACAAGTAGACACACAAGTTCTACGTGACATAATACACATAGGACACCACGTAGGATGAAAATTGTCATGTAGGATGTCACATAAGACGTGTGTGTCTATTTGTTCAATTGTATACAAGTTTAAGTGTCTACTTGTGCACATCCAAAGTTGCAGGACATAAATGTGAGTTGATGTGAAACAAACCCGATTTCCAACACAAGCACTGATATATATTATAATTATTGAATACGAGTTACAACTTAGAATCTAATCAACAACAAAGATAATAGCAACATTAACTAAGGAGATAATACAGAGTAAAAAGGTAATCAGAAGTGGAAGAGATACTAGAACCGAGAATGGAGATGAGAGATAACTGACAGCCGAAGCTTTGACATAATTTTCATAACCGTTCTTCCAACTCCTAGTCCTTTTTAACAAATGGTTATTGGGCCTGGATCCCTAATAAAAGTCTCTAATAGCCCATAGGCCCTTACAGAGTCAACTTGATTCATAATCTAATGAATCTTACTCGCATGCAGGGGATTTATTTGCTACTGGAAATTTCAGTTTTCTGTGGTTTCTATCACAATAAAGTGGGAGAACCAGAATTCATGTTTCTTTTCCAAGACTTTGTGCAGGTTGATAACTACTTTTTTTTTCATAACATGAAGATTGTGTCTTTTTTTGTACAGAATGTGTCATTATTTGGTGCATTGTTATTTAAAATAAATATTTCGCATATTCGGTTCATCAAACCTATTTATAGGTTTGCAGATGGTGATGTACTATTTCATTGCGGCGATTACATGCATGATTTATTAAGCACATCCAAAGGACGGTTTTCTCATCCATTAATTCAACATCAAGACATGATTGAAATAATTACTTTCAACGAGAGATTGATCTCTCCAAAATTACTTATTTAATATTTGACATAAAGTTCAAGGTGTTCATTGAAGTTATGGGAAATTGGGAGTCCACATAGAAAGGAGTTGGATTCGAATTTTGAATTTTCAAATGATTCTAGTAGTAGTATTCATATATATTGTTGTCTAGATTTATTCCTTAATAGGTACCTTAGCTTGTTAATGAATATTGAATATGTTACATATTTCTAATTGACTATTAAATGTCATCGTCAATTTTCTTCTTTTCATGAGAATTGAAACAATATCTTGTTATAGATGACCTAATTCTTGTTGTAGGTTGTCATATATCTGACTTTTATGTTGGTTGTGGGTATAAAACAAGGATAGTTATTTGACTTTTTATAGTTAATTAATTAAGAAAGTTTTTTTTTTCCATTCGAAAACTAAAACATCAAAAATATATATAAAAATGAGAATCTAACTTTACACTTTGCAATTTCCCACTTTAATAATATAGTCTTTGGGCACATTCCATGCAGATTAATAAAAAATATTTAAAATGGTACAAAATGAATTAGTATTTTGCAAAAGTTATAAAAAATATAATCGGAATGCTTATATATATATATCTTCCTTTGGAGGTATAGTAAATTACTATATATTTCATGGTGTACATCAATAAAAAACATCATTCTACATTATTCAAAGTGGGAAGCATCTATCTTCAAAGTTAGATTACCACTTTACCCTTATATTTGATCAAAATTTAATAAATACAACATCTAATCTAATTAAATAATAATAAAAATGCATTATCCCTTCAAAATGAATATACATAAATGTAAAATCACTAAATTATCCACACAAAAAAGAAAGGGCACTCTTTGGCATTCATATTCCAATTAAAAGATAATGATACTTATTATTTTTCCAGATAAATTAATGAAATGTTACGAAAATTTATGGGGTGAGAACTGAGGTGAATGTATCAATAATAAAAAAAATTATTTACAAAAAAATACATATCTTGAATATGTGAGGATAGTTTTATCATAAAAAAAAATAGAATTTAGCGACAAACCTATAATATCATCGCAAGTTAGTTAGCTTCGAATGGTTATTCACCTCTAACTTTAACTTAACGTAGTTTCCTTCTTCTTCTTCTTCTTTTCGTGAGACACACCTTGACAATATATAGTTGTTGATTCTATTACATGTATCAGGGACAACTGTGACATAAAATAGTAAAATATGACGATAATTTACTTTTATTGAAATAACTTTAAATCATTACTTACTCGTTTCTTTCAAAGAATAATTAACCTAAATAGTTGCTCGATCGATCACCTAATTGCTTAGACTAAAAAAAATAACAAATACATAATATAGTTATAATATATATATAGTCAAAAATCTATGTATATCGATTAGGAAAAATAAACGATCAATAATTTGGCCAACCATTGGGGTAAAAACCCTATTTCTAAATCTATTAGACCTAACATAAGCTACTTTTGGTAGGGGTCTATTACGTAAGTGTTGCACCATTTGTAACTCATTAAAATGGGACATATAATCCAGCTGTTTTTCTTTCCTATTTCTATCTTATTTTGATCGATATTTATACTGAAACTCGATTAAATTTGAATTCGTACATTATAAGGTTTATTTTTCAAGATAATGCTTTCAACAACAAAAAAGAATCCTTTCTGAAAATTCAAATTTGAGACTTTTAATTTAAAATATAGAGATCTCAATCATCTTACCATGACTCATTTCGATACTTATTTGCTTGCATATGCATGACATTGGCTTATGAACAACATTTTCACGTGCACTAACCTTTCAACTTTCAACCCCAACAATACGTTTTAATTTATACTTTAATTGGCCTTTGTTTTAGTTTCAATTTGGTTAGCCTAAAATGTCCATACTTTTTATTATGACGTAGATTAATTAGTATCATGTTTATGCCGATGTAACAATTCAAGAAAAGTTTTCGACGGCCATCTTGTTGTCTATTTATTCTTAAAACGTATTGATTTGATTTTATATAAGCGGGATCAAGCATGTTGTCCCTAGAATCGAAATCAATGTGTAGAATTTTTTTAATTATCCTAGAGCTATTAGAGAATGAGTTTTAACTAGAAAGACCAATTAGGATCGGAAGTTTTCGACACTCAATCGATCATCAAAAAATTGGCATTTTCGAATTTTGTCTCTAACTCTCTTGATGAGTAAAATTCACAATCACTTTATATCCATTGTCGTAGAATTTTAAATTACGCAAAAAAAAAATTATATGGCAATTACTATTTTTGTGAAGATATAATCGAAAAGTGGCTAGTGATCGCTAATTTCGAATATAAATAGACTTAGATGGGGCTCTAGTTTGGGCGCTCTTATATCATTTTTGCAAGACATCCTCTTAATCAAGGGTCATTTACACTTTTGTCCTTATTTGTATTAGTCTTTAATTTATACTCCTCATTATGAGTTTATGTTTTCGTATTATAATATATCATAAGCTATAATCAGACGTGACTTCAATTTTTAAAGAACGTATATCTCACTAAGCTAGCTTATTTGAAGAGCAGAAATCAAAGATTGATCCATTTGAAAGATAAAACATGCGATTTTTTCGAGAAATGTGTAAGTGGATGAATCCAATGATTTTGACAAAAAGGATAAGAAGAAATCTGTGGGGCAACAAAGTGGGCCTTTAATAAAGTTAGTCTTATCAATAATGAGGCCCACGTATGCCAATTTCATCAAAATGGGCCTTTAGTTTTGTCTTATCATTGGTATGGGCCTCACATGTAATGGGCTTATCACCAGGGCCAGGAATCTTGATGGGCCTAGAACTTTATGTGTGCATATTTGCACTAATAGTGCACAAATAACCAATTTGAGGATTCTTATTTAAAGTATAATCGAAATTCACGAATTTTCGCAAGTCTATTCGTTGTTTTGTCAAAATTAAATTTCAGACAAAATAATTGAAGTTTTTGTATAAATTTTACTCAATTATATGAAGTTGGTTATAATATTCTTCCTTTTTTTTCGACTTCAAATCTTGATCGAACCCTTCTTGAAGAATATGAAAAAACTATATATATGTAGGACCACTCTAATGTATCCCTTACCCATTAATCAAATTTAAGTGTGCATTATGCATTGCTAAACAGTTTGGAGAATAGGAAGAGTTGCATTGAATAATCAAATGTAGACCAATTAATTAGGGGAAATAAATAGTTTGGAGAATAGGAAGAGTTGCATTGAATAATCAAATGTAGACTAATTAATTAATATTTTGGAAAATAGGAAGAGTTGCATTGACTAATGAAAGAAAAGGTTCAAGGAATGCAAATTGAATAACATAAACGGAACCACAACAACATAACAAATACAATACTCTTGCTAATAACATAAACGGAACTACAACAACTTAACAAATACAATACTCCTCCTAATAACATAAACATAATAGATAACATAAACAACTTATTCTAGATGTGCGTCCCAGTTGACATGCATGCAAAAAAATTAGAATTAGCACATAATAATAATAATAAAGATATAATACCTACTGGAATCATATCAATCTGTGGGGGATCATTATAGCAAAATACCTAACAAAGACATAATATAATCATTTAATATCATAATGAACAAAAGTAATATGAAATTAATTAACTCTAGAGTCTTACTATTAAGTAATCACCCATAATTGCCGGTATGAGTGGTATTATCAATGCTGGCATGCATTCGTAGTATGACAAAACAAAAACGACATACACACATCTCTTCACGATTTTCCTCATCAATCTGTTTCTAGGTTCCGTTTCAGCAAATAGATCGAGTTATATGATGAAGAAGAAAAATAGGTTTGAGATGAAAACAATTAAGCCTAACTCTTCTTCATAGAATATATGTCTACCTAGTTGAATCCCACTAGAAATAATATCTAGTGTGAACCCATTAGTTCCTAACAACAAAAAATGGATGACATTCAAGATAATTACTCTCTTTTTGATGCTATAGACTAGCCTCACAAAAGGAGGTATTATTAGTAAGATTGGTATTGCTGCTTGTTAAGCCTTCTGTTGCAGCAAAACTTCCATGAAATGGAAGGCTGATTGAGGAAGAAAAAATTGTTTTAGTTGATAAACAAAAACATAGAGCAGAAAAAAACAAGACAGTCAATAAAGACATAGCTCGATTCATCCATTTTCCGAGAGAAAGAAAGAAAATAGAGAAGAAGAGAAGAAAGGGAGTAGTGTGGACGGACTGTGTAGACTAGCATCACAAAAGGAGGTATTACCAGTAAGATCGGTAATGTTGCCTCTTGAGCCTCTTGTGTCAACAAAAATTCCAAGAAATGGAAGGACGGTTGAGGAAGCAAATAGTGTTTTACTTGATAAACTAAAACATAAAAGAGGAAAAACAAAACAACCAACAAAGGTACCGGTCGATTCATCATTCCTAAAGACAGAAAATAGAGAAGAAGAAAATGTGATTTCGACGGAGAAAGAAACTAGCTAGCTAGAGAAGAAGGGACTAGGAGGGGAGGGTAGTGGAGTACTGTGGAGTGAATGAAGTTGAGAATAACAAACTCACTCTCTCTCTTATATATATTCATTTATAAAAACAACAATAATCTTTTATTAATAAGATATTGGTCATGTGTTTATAATACATAATTTTGGATGTTGTTACAAAAAATTTTATTTATTAATATAGAAATTTCCGTTATTTAATTCAAAGCTTTAAAATATTTCTAATAAAAAGTACATAATTTTTCTTTATTTTTTTATATATATCTTCAATATTTTCTAGAGTGAATAAAACTATTCTTCTCCTGTTTTAATTTATGTGATGTAGTTTGACTTGATAAAAAGACTAAGAAATATGTGGAGACTTCTTCTTTTACTTTGTTATTTATGGCTAATTCATCTTTTAAAATACTAATTACTTTATTTGTTACTATATTTTTTCTGCATAATATATCAAAGACAAAATATTTTGCGTTTAGAGTGAAAAAATATCGTATATTGGAACATTGTGTTTTTTTTTAAAAAAAAAATTGTTATTATATTTGAAAATTATATAAATAATATTATGAATCACAATAATTAACAACTTGAATATTTAAAAGCTATATAAAAAAATTTGATTGACTCTCGAAATTGTATTGATACCACATAAAATAGATTAGATGATAAACATATATTGTTTGAAATTGACGTAAAAAGTATTATAAATCACAATAATTAACAATTTAAAAAAAGATACATATAAAAAATCACTTGACTCTAATATAACAATGCCACATACATGGGAAGAAACATATACTATTTAAAAATTACGTTAAAAATGTACTATAAATTACAATAATTAACAATTTAATATATTTAAAATACATATAAGGAAATGGTTAATTTTTGAAATTCTATATATGTCACATAAACTGGACAAAGAGAGTAATATATATTATTGTTAATATAATATAAAAAAGTACTAACAACTTAAGATATTTTTAAAATCATATAAAAATTTGGTAACTTCTCAAGTTCCATGATATCACATAAATTGAAACAAAAAATGAGTAACATATATTAGGATCATGCTAGCACGGGGTCCTATATCTAGTAATTTAAGAGACAATCTTGAATGATGTTTCAAAAAAAGGGTCCGTTTGGCCATGCGATATGAAATCATGAGATGAAATTGAAGTTTTGTTTCGACATGCGATTTGGAGTTTTTGTGTTGTATATTTTCTCATAAAAATAAAAATCTCATAAGTTGTAAAACTATTAAAATAGTCCAGTTATTTATTCAATCTTACCAAATAAACAAAAATTTATAAAATTGCATAATAAATTATTACAAAGCCATTGTGGTCGGTCTTGTTCACTCAATATAGATAAAAAGTTATTTTTTTATTAAACATTATAGTAGTAGTAATAAATTTAGTGGACAAATAAATTTGATAAACAATAATGAATTTGACGAATACAAATGATAAAATAGAAATTGATTTACAGTAATAATAAATTTTATGTTGGTGAGTATAATAAATTTTAAAAAGTAATGATATGATTATAAATTTTATTTGCATATGAAATAAATGGCTAGTAGATAAAAATGTAAGTTGTTTTAACAAAATATAAATTAGTGGGTCAATTTTTGTATTTAAAAATTCTCAAATCATGATTTTTGGAGAATATGAGATACTATCTCATGATAGCCTGAAACTACAAGTCCAATCGCTTATTTCATCTCATAATTTCATATCGTAATATGATATTACATGACCAAACACCTGCTAAGTCTGAATGTTTATTATCAACTACTATCGAAGCATATAACTGCTTATGCATAAAATTGGTTTGGTTTCAACTTTCAACATTTGAATCAAAATTTATATTTTATCAATTAATGAGATCTAATATCAATGTATCAATTTGGGGCCTGTTTTGGACATGATTTCAAATAGTGATTTGTAATTAGATTGGTTTGAAGTTAAAATTATATATTTTTCTCATAAACATGAAAATTCAATAATTTGTGATAATTGTCAAAACTTGTCCAACTCTTATACAATCTTCCTAAACGAGATAATAAATATGGATATAAAATGTTGATAAAGAATAAAACCTAAGCTCATAAAATTTTATATAAATATGGATATACATTTTTATGAATATGTTCACAAAAGGTAATAAAGCTGGAGAATGAACTTACTCATTAAATTTGTAACTTTCCTCTACTTTTTCTTCTAATGGAGAGAGTTGTACATATTCTTAATTTATAACTCCATTTATATAAGTTGATCATTCAGCATAATTTGATGGATTATATAAGATAATTTATTGTAAAAGAAGTTAGGTAACTTAAGAAAATAAAGAGTTATTTATTTTCGAGGTGAAAAGCCTTAAACTATGAAAAATATTTTTTTCAACTTTCATGTAACAACTTAAAAATGGTTAGCAGAAAGTGAAAAGTTCTTCTCACTAAATAGTATATAATAATAATAATAATAATATTTAATTAATTAGATATTTGATAATATAGGGTAAAATAGTAATTTAACTTTGCACTTTGGAGCTTCCCATTCTTAACACGTGTAACCGAATTTTATTGACCACAATTTTTTTAAAACTACATAAATATTAGTAGTAAGAAACATGTTTGATTTATAAATTATATATTAAAGAAGAAGTGCAAATTTTTAAAATGATATCTTAATCCTACTTGGCGAGCTCTCTAAAAGGAAAAAAATACTTCTCCAAGGAAATCCTTGGTTTTCTTACTTTGATTCTAATTTCGCATTTAATTAGCAAAGTTACTGGACGTCACACACAGATTATAGATGATAAATATTATTAAATTAGATAATTAATTAGGAATTAATCTAAGGAAGTCTAAAAGTAAAAAAATTAAAGTGTACTTGTTGGACTTCATATTCCACCACTATGTAATTAAAATATTAGTCTTTAATAAATTAATTAATTTTATTTTGATTTAGTAGATGTGTAGAATGGTAATTTATATATATATATATATATATAGAGAGAGAGAGAGAGACAGAGAGACAGAGAGAGAGAGAGAGATTATAGATGATAAATATTATTAAATTAGATAGTTAATTAGGAATTAATCTAAGGAAGTCTAAAAGTCATTAACAGTTTAATTAAACTTATACAATTTTATATTTAATTGTTCTATAGTAACATTTTTAATTTATAGAAGGGTAAAACCGTAATTCAATTTTCAACTTTTTTTGTTCCCACTCTTATATAAATATATAATATAATATATATATAGAGAGAGAGAGAGATTATAGATGATAAATATTATTGTATTAAATTAGATACTCTTTCTGTCCACAATCGTTTGTCAGGGTAAGATTATGCACATCCCTCAAGAAAAATTTAATTTGACTAATATAACTCTACTATATCAAGAATACCAAAAGTCCACATAACTTTTCAATTGAACTACACAATCATTAAGGGCAGAATTGGAAAAAAGTGACTAATTATTTCTTGATTGTTTAAATTGACAATTAATCTTGGACATCTATTTTTAGTATACATGGCAAACAATTGTGGACGGAGGGAGTAGTTAATTAGGAATTAATCTAAGGAAGTCTAAAAGCAAAAAGTTAAAGTATAGTTGTTGGACTTCATATTCCACCACTATGTAATTAAAATATGTACACCAATATATATAGAGAGAGAGAGAGAAAGAGATTATAAATGATAAATGTTATTAAATTAGATAGTTAATTAGGAATTAATCTAAGGAAATCTAAAAGCCATTAACATTTTAATTAAACTTATACAATTTGATATTTAATTGTTTTGTAACATTTTAATTTATAGAAGGGATAAAACCGTAATTCAACTTTCAACTTTCTTTGTTCCCACTTTTAGTAATAATAATAATAATAATAATAATAATAATAATAATAATAATAATAATAATAATAATAATAATATATGAGAGAATAGTCTTTGGGCACATTCCATGCTGATTAATAAAAAAATATTTAAAATGGTACAGAATGAACTAGTATTTTGCAAAAGTTATAAAAAATATAATCGGAATGCATATGTATATATATATTGGAGGTATAGTAAATCACCATCAATTTCATGGTGTACATCTATAAAAATAAAAAATAAAAGTAAAGAGTTAATTATGATAAAGATATTTAGTAATTGTTGGCATTATAAATTTGACAAGAAAAGATATTAGTTGAATTTATTTAATATAAGAGTATATATTATAACAAATTACTATATTATAGAAGAGTCTAGGAATGACTACCAATGTTCCAATAAGATCACTACTAATGTCCAATATATTTATAAAATATATAAGTGGGCCCCATCACCTTCCACTTAAATACTACATATTATATATTATTAATTACTATACTATAAATCACTACTAATATTCAATATATTTATCAAACTATACAAGTGGGCCCCACCACCTCCCACTTAAATACTACATATTATATATTAATTACTATACTATTATATACTCCCTCTGTCTCATTTTATGTGGCAACATTTGACCGGGCACGGAGTTTAAGAAATAAATGAAGACTTTGAAATGTTTACCAAATTGCCCTTTTAAAAAGTAGACTCAATTTCTCTCTCCTCATAAATGTATTGGAGTATTATTTTAAGATTAAGTGGGACCAACAAGGATAAAAAAGGAATTGTACCTTTAAATACTTTCCATATAAGGAAATGTGACATTCTTTTTGGGATTGACCAAAAAGGAAATGTTGCCACATAAAATGGGACAGAGGGAGTATTAATTATTAATTACTATACTATAAATGACTTAAATACTCCATATTATCTATTACAATAATTAACAATTATTTGACACTTTAAATTCTATCAATGCCATATAAATTAGGATAAAAAACCTAACATATAATATTTAAATATATTTAAAAATAATATAAGTAATACTATACATTACAATAATTAACAGCTTAATTATTTAAAACTTATATAAAAAATTTAATTGACTCTCTAAATTCTATTGGTACCACATAAAATGGATTATATGATAAACATATATTGTTTGAAATTGACGAAAAAGAAACAATAAATTACAATAATTAATAAAAAAAATAGTCGACGAAATTGACGAAAAACAAATTATAAATTACAATAATTAACAAAATAAATCTCTCGACTCCAACAAATCTATCAATTAATGCCACATAAATTGGGACATGGCAAATAACATATATTATTAAAAAATTAGGTTCAAAATGTACTATAAAATACAATAATTAACAACTTAATATATTAAAGAGACATATAAAATAGGGTTAATATTTGAAATTCTGCATCTGCCACATAAATTAGAACAAATAGAGTAATAAATATTATTTTCAAAATTATGTTAAAAAAAAGTACTACAAATCACAATAGCTAACAATTTAAAATATTTTTAAAATCATATAAAAATTTCAATAACTTCTCAAATTCCATAATATGACATAAATTAAAAAAAAACAGTTATAAATCATAATAAATAGTACAATATTTCAACTACTTTAAAAGTATTATAAATTGTAATAAATAATACAACAATTTAAATTACTTAAAATTTAACAACTTAAAAATATTTTTTTAAATGTATTAAATTTTTGGTTAATTGTCAAAACTTTACTTGTGCCACATAAATTGGGACATGGACAGTCACACATATTTTTTTAAAAAAATTACATTAAAAGTATTCTATCAATTAACAACATATATTGTTTGAAATTGACGGAAAAAAAACCTATAAATTACAATAATTAATAAAATAAATCTCTTGACTCCAACAAATCTATCAAGTAATACCACATAAATTGGGACATGGCAAATAACATATATATTAAAAAATTAGGTTCAAAATGTACTATAAAATGCAATAATTAACAACTTAATATATTAAAGAGACATATAAAAAATGGTTAATATTTGAAATTCTGCGTGTGCCACATAAATTAGAACAAAGAGAGTAATAAATATTATTTTCAAAATTATGTTAAAAAAAGGTACTACAAATCACAATAGCTAAAAATTTAAAATATTTTTAAAATTATATAAAAATTTCAATAACTTCTCAAATTCCATAATATGACATAAATTAAAATAAAAAAATAATATACATTGGGCCCCGTGCTGGCACGGGGTCCTATATCTAGTAAAAGAAGAAAATGATAGAAAAATACGGACCCATTTTCAAAATATGATTTTTATATTGACTCAATTGAACTAATTTTGCCTTCACTGTCAAATAAACAACTTCATAGGGAATCTACAGAGGAAAAAAAACACGAGGATTACCAGGAAAACATAAAAGATTCTACATTGATATAATTTGTTCAAAGTTTAATAAAATGATATAGTTCTAATAATTTTATTAATTCACCCCTTAAAAAGCTTCTTCAAAATTTTATAAATAAATGTGAATACTTTTAAAAAGAATTATCATTGTAAGGGTAATATAGAAAAAAATTAATTAATGCTTTCTCGATTTAGTAAGGTGGACAACTATTTTTAGTAAAATGATCAACTAATATAGGACGGAGAAAGTATTAATATCAAAGGTTTAAGACGTGATCCTTCTTTTTTATTGTGCTCAATTTTCAAGAGACATTTATTAAAATAAAACAGTTTAGTAAACTACACATTATATTTATTATTTTCTTAATACGTAATTTATTTTTTTGTAGAAATACGTAATTTCTTACTAAGATACATTTTATTTTAGAACGAATTGAGTAGTTTTATGATTATATACTATCTCCTTTGAAATTGTATCACATGATTGTGCTTTATGAGGATTCACTAGCATTGGTTTATTTATTTTTTGAAATTAAACATTATGAACTTTGTATTCTAGAAAATTAATTGACCTTATAGTAGATCCTTTCTGAGTTTATAAAAGTGCTTTTTAAAAAAATAAAAATGTGTATTCTAATTTATTTATTTTTTGACATTATAGCACCGCTAAATCCTTATCTGAGGTTTATTAAAAACAATCTCTCTACCTTTCAAGATAGGGGTAAGGTATAAGTTAACTCTACTTTCTCCATACTCCACTAATGAGATTATATTGGATATGTTATTGTCGTTTTATAACTTGAAGTTGATTATTGTTTATTTGCAGTTTGAAGGTTACATAAAGCTTCTCATAGTTGTTTCGTGATGATATTGTGGAGACTAACAAACTAAGTTAGAGTATTGTGTATATTACTCGAAATTAATGAAACATGATTAGAGTGCATAATTCAATGTATTGAGATGTAAACATGACTAATGCCTTGTAGTATTCAACAACTTAACAAAAACTATGGCTAATGCCTTGTAGTATTCAACAACTTAACATAAACTATGGCTAATGCCTTGCAGTATTAGTAAAAAGGGACTATCCTCCGACCTTGTCAATTTTTCTCATTTGTTTCTTTGATCTTCCCTATTCCAAGTGTAGGTGTCTATCGTCCGGTTCGTCCGGTTCGTCCGGTTCGGCATTGACCTGCAAATAAGAAATTAGAATTAGCATATAATAATTAAGATAACTAATTTAATAAATAACTTACCGGATTTATAGGGACATCATCATTATAGCAAAATACCTAACAAGACATAAATAATCCTTTAGTATCAGAATTAACATAAAATATGTTTATAAAAACTAATGATGAGTCTTACTATAAGGTAACCACCCATAATGGCCGGGATGAGAGGGATTATACATCCGGGCAAAGGAAAAGGGAGATAGTCCGTTTTGAACGTCCGTCCGAGGTATAGCAAAACCAAAACACCGTAGATGCATCTCTTGACAATTTTCTTCACCAACATGATTCTATCTTCATTTTGAGCAATTTGGTCTAGAAAGATGATGAAGATGAAGAATACGTTTGATGTGAAAACAACTAGGGCTAAATCTTCTTCGTAAAATAGGTATCGACCCACTTGAAACCAACTAGAAATGGAATCAAATGTGAAGTCATTATTTCCCGATATAAAAAAGTGGATGACATGATTCGATAGTTTGTTTTCATACTTGATGCTACACGCTAACATCAAAGGAGGAGGAATCGCCAATAAAATATATGTCATGGCTTTTTGAACATACTGACTCTTGAAAAATTCTAAGAAATGGAAGGGTAGAGGAAACAAGTAAAGTGTTACTTGATAAACTAACCCATAAAATAGAAAAAACAAAACAAACAACAGTGGTTTTGCTCGATCCATCACTCCTAAAGAAAATAGAGAAGAAGAGAAAATGTGGATTGATGATTTCGATTTTTGACAGAGAAGGAGAAAGAAAGAAATTAGAGAAGGAAGGAGTGTGGAGTGAAGTTGAGAATAATGGAGAAGAAACTCTCTGTTTTATATCATTCTAATGGTGCCTGGTGGATCCCACAGCATGTTAAAAATAATTATCAATTTTGGAAACGGTGTAACATTCAAAAGCTCTTGTATATTCTCCCTTCATGTTCATTATATTTATTTGTTTCGCTAATTGTAGGAGTAGAGATAAGACGAAAAAGTATTGAAGATATGTGATTACACGCATATTATCGAGAATTTCAGACGAATGTATTAAAGCTTCATGCAGTAAAACAAAATTGTTTACCTTGTTATAAATATACAGGAATAATGATAATTAAGTCGATAATCATAAGAAACTACTAGTCATAAATAATGATAAATAGAGGAATAATTATAATTAAGTCGATAATCATAAGAAACTACTAGTCATAAACAATGATATATAGAGGAATAATGCAACAGTGATTCGAACTTGGGTTCAAATGTGGGTTCTGATATAGCTAAAATGTGGCAACAGTAATTTGAACTTGGATTGGCTGGAAAATTGAACCTTCTTCACCACTCTGCCAAGGGTCTCACTTGTGTTAAATGAGGTCAAAAGTTAATATATACATATAAAATTTTAAAAATTGATTAAATATATATATATATATATACGGTGTTATTTTTCAAGGAAGTGGGTTATGAAGCCACTTGACCGACTGTAGGTCCGCCCCTATCTTGAATCCACACTGCAATTTTCAATCAAGTAAAAGTAAAAGTCTTAGCTGAGGCTTCTATACAGGAACTCAATCGAGAGATTTGAGCTTACTCTATAGATTACAAAATTACCTGAATTCCACTACCAGATATTAAAACCATAAGGAGGAGGAAGTATTATATATACACAAAAAGAGAGGATGCAGTCAAAACTAAACTGTTGCTAGAGCCTTCTGGAAAATAATTATAATTAAAAATAGCCACAATTTCTTTCCACTGACAAAGATGTGAATGAAATCAGGCCACAAACCTCAAGCTTTTCCATATCATCATCAAGCATTAAAAGCACTTCACCAATTCCCTGTTTTAAAATATATCTTTCTTCCTTCAAAACACAACTCTTTGATAAATAAAATGATATGAAGTACAACACAACACAAAACAAAAAACATATTTTTCTTCTGCATCCTCTCTTTTTGGTTAGCAGGCAGACTCAAATTGCTAGAAGAAGATGAGAAATATCCCCCCACACACACACAAAGAATTGATTATCTCTCATCACTCCGCGCTATCCATCTATGGATATACTATGTGGTTCTTGTGCATGATGGGTTGGTTCTAATCCGAGTTGTTACTAATCGTGAGTTTCTCTTGTTGTGGAATCCCTTAACAAGAGAATCAATACAACTTCCCTTTCCCATATTTGGAATAAGGAATTCTACTTTTGGATTGGGATACGACCCAACTATTGATGACTATAAGATACTTACAATTCACAAACACAATGTGAAAAAGTGCTTCTTGGAGAAATAATGTTGATATGAAGACACCTCGCACTT
>NC_064287.1:59567650-59574026 GCF_019186545.1 Solanum stenotomum
TATCATTCTATCCCTCCACTAAATCAAATTAAAATTAATTAATTTATTAAATACTAATATTTTAATTACATAGTGGTGGAATATGAAGTCCAACAACTACTAATTTAATATTTTTTATCATCTATAATCTCTCTCTCTATATATATATATATAGAGAGAGAGAGAGAGAGATTATAGATGATAAATATTATTAAATTAGATAGTTACTTAGGAATTAATCTAAGGAAGTCTAAAAGTCATTAACATTTTAATTAAACTCATACAATTTGATATTTAATTATTTTATAACATTTTAATTTATAGAAGAGGTAAAATCGTAATTCAATTTTCAACTTTTTTTGTTTTCACTTTTATTTAGTAATAGGTGATGATATGATATGATAGTCTTTGGGCACATTCCATGCTGATTAATAAAAAATTATTTAAAATGGTACAGAATGAATTAGTATTTTGCAAAAGTCATAAAAAAAAATATAATCGGAATGCATATATATAGTAAATCACTATCAATGTCATGGTGTACATCTATAAAAATAAAAAAATAAAAGTAAAGAGTTAATTATGATAAAGATATTTAGTAATTGTTGGCATTATAAAATTGACAAAAAAAAAAGATATTAGTTGAATTATTTAATATAAGAGTATATATTATAACAAATAAAAGAAGAAAATGATAGAAAAATAGGGACCCATTTCCAAAATATGATTTTTATATTGACTCAATTGAACTAATTGTGTCTTCACTATCAAATAAACAACTTCATAGGGCAACTACAGGGGAAAAAACACACAAGAGGATTACAAGGAAAACATAAAAGATTTCTACATTGATATAATTTGTTGAAAGTTTAATAAAAGGGTATAGGTTTAATAATTTTATTAATTCACCTCTTAAGAAATTTCTTGAGAATTTTACAAACAAATGTGAACACTTTCAAAAAGAATTATTATTGTAAGGGTAATATAGAAAAAAATTAATTAATGTTTTCTCGATTTAGTAAGGTGGACAACTATTTTTAGTAAGATAATCAACTAATATAGGACGAAGAAAGTATTAATGTGAGATCTCTATTAATGTCAAAGGTTTAAGACGTGATCCTTCTTCTTTATTGTGTTCAATTTTCAAGAGACATTTATTAAAATGGAATAACTTAGTAAACTACACATTATATTTGCTTATTTTCTTAATGAATGTAATTTTTTACTAAGATACATTTTACTTTAGAACGGATGGGGTAGTTTTATGATTATATAAAACTTTCTTTATTTAAATACAAATAAAACTCATCTAAAAATGACAAGTGTCACTCATCTACATATGCACTTGAGGAAAGGAAAATAGTCCTGGGATGAAATTTTGGTGTCTTGTTTGGTTGTCATATTTGAGATAAGTTAACCGACATACATTGTGGAATAAGTTATCCCAAAATAACTGGTATAGTCTACAAAATACTAGTGCTTCTAGAATTAATATTTTGTTTTTTCTTTGTATGTTTTGTATTATAGATAGTACATTTTGTTTGCCAATGGGAAAGATGCAGAAATAGCCATAATTGGCAGTCTGTACATACGTACCCCCTCTACAATTGTTTGTTTCGTACTCCATATATATTTTTTTTTTTCTATGTATAGAGTGCTATAATTGGGTTTTAATTTGAATTGAATCTGCTTCTTTTGAAAAAAAAAAAAACTATATTCATTGGGCATATCTGTTAATGAGTCATTTGGTAGCTTTATTAGAATTATAACTATTTTATTTTATACACCACATGCATTAAATAATACACAAATACTAGTGATTCTAGAATATTCCTACACAAAAAATTTCGTTTTTCTTTGTATTTTTTGTATTATATATATAAAAATAAATTTAATAAATAGTACATTTTGTTTGCCAATAGGAAAATGCAGAAATAACCATAATTGGTAGTATGTACATACGTACCCCCTCTTCAATTGTTTGTTTTCTACTCCATACATATTTGCATATAATTGAGTTTTAATTTGAATTGAATCTCTTCTTCCATTCAGCATATTTCTTAAGGGGTCTTTTGGTATATGATTATTAGAATTATTTTATAAGTTTAACTCTACATTCTCCATAATGAGATTATAATAGTAGATATGTTATTGTTGTTTTATAACTTGAAGTTGATTATTGTTTATTTGCATTTTGAAGGCTTCTCATACGTTGTTTTGTGATGATATTGTGGAGACTAACAAACTAAGTTAGACTATCAGTCGAATCAAATGAAACATGATAGATGTTCTCAGTTGCCAAACGTGGCACAATACATCATTTTAATTATACTTGAAACCTATCTATATATCTAGTTAAGCATGAAGAAGTACTTACCACTCCATTACCTGAAGAATAAATTCTATTCATACACTATTTATAGCTCTTATGTATTTGGGAGATATTCGACCTCTATTAGTACAAGATGGACCTCATTTAGTGTTGTGTATATGCCAAGACACATGTAATCGATCACTATTTTATCTTCTTTTTTTTCTTTGATTGTGATTGTATTTAGGCTGAATAATTGATAACTTCTTTAATATATTATTTAGATATTTTAACTGAACACTCAAACACATGATAAAACGTTCTTATTAAACACACTTGTTTAAATTTTGGAATAACTTATATGCCTGTTCTCAACTGTCAATAATGTAGATAATAGCAAAAAAAGAATATCACCCCTTTGATTATACACATCAAGGTCAAATTGAACACGGCACAGCTAGTATGCTTCCAGTTCACGATTTTCCAGCTCTTTACTTCATTTCAACAAATTAACCCCAAAACAACTTTTTGGGTTCTATCACACTTAAATATATTTTCATAATCCCTTTCTCCCAAAAAATATTGAACAATTGACAACGAAATTCGTTTATATTTTTTTGTATGGATAGGAATTTTTTCGAACGATATATACCATCACATATTTTTGAATTGTTTTATGGTACGTTGTTCTGTTTTTGGTTTAATTATTAGTCATTGAGTATGGGGAAAAAGCCTTATAATCTGAATTTTGGAAAATGTAACTTGGGCATTGTTATATTTGTAAGCCTTTCTGACTTTATTTAGCTTGGATTTTTCATGCATGATGTCGCCATTTTTATGATGGTTTTGACATTATCTGCTCGTGTTGTTAATAAGATGGAAACTCTACAAGACAAGCTAGAAATGATCGTATATGGATTACGAAATTGGATCATATTGTAATGATGATTGGAATTTGGCTCAGAAACTAGCTAATGTTGAAGGTTTAATTTGGCGTCTAAGCTTTATAAGAAGCCTTACCCGATTAACAAATCAATCCCAGATGGTAGAAATATTCGATGGAGCAATTACAAGTCGAGTGTTTATTGAGAAAAAAGGGTTTGAAATGGACAAGGTAATATGGGTGACAAACTCCTCTGTTTCTGTAGATGTTTTGGGAATTAAGGCAGGCGTTGGGACGGGGAGTTTTGCTGCAAGAATATAATGAGAGAACATAATGTGACAATCATCTCTCAACTGCCATTCAGCGAGACAATAATAGCACTTAGGGGTCGATCGATACCTTTGTTTGACAACACGATGGATTTGATCCATACCATAGGACTAATGGATGGTTGGATTGATCTTCAGCTATTGGATGGAGGATTGTTATGGATCGATCGATCGATTCTTCCGTAATAGGAGGGATATCGATAACTTAATGTACATGTTCTTGCAATTCAGATACTTCTCCTAAGTCTAAGGATGAAGTTTATCTTTCTGCGTTGTTGGAGAAACCTCAAACATCTTGATGATTATTAGTAATTTACATCCATTTTTTATTTTTATGTTCAAATTAAATACTTTGGTCTCCATGCTGGGAAAATGTATAATTCACATATGTTCAACTCTCAAGTGGCGGTTATATAAAAAAGTAGAAAGAAAGATAGGAAATTACTGCAAAAATAATAAACCGTTTTAATATTTATGTGTAATTAAGAGGTAAGAGATTTAATTGAAATGTGGCATTTTATAAATGACAACATTTGAGCAACAAGTTTTTAAAGGCACTAACATTTCTCTTCTTTTAAATTTCAGAATAATTGAAGGAAATACAACTTAACAAATACAATATTCATCCTAATAACTCAAACATAACAGATAACATAAACAACTCATTCAAGGTGAGCGTGCCAGTTGGCCTGCATGCAAAAAAATTAGAATTAGCACATAATAATAATTAAGATAAATAAATAATTAAGATAAAATACCTACTGGATCATATCAATCTGTGGGGATCATCATAGCAAAGTATCTAACAAAGACAAAATATAATAATTTAATATCAGAATGAACAAAAGTAATATGAAATTAATTAACTCTAGGGTCTTACTATTAGGTAAACACCCATAGTTGCCGGTATGAGGGGTATTATCAATGCTGGCATGCGTTGGTAGTATAACAAAGCCAAAACTCCATAAACGCATCTCTTAACGATTTTTCTCATGAACCTGATTCTAGCTTGCTTTTCAGCAAATAAATCGAGGTATATGATGAAGATGAGAAACAGGTTAGAGATGAAAATAATTAGGGTCAACTCTTCTTCATAGAATATGTGCCTACTTAGTTGAAACCCACTAGAAATAATATCTAGTACGAACCCATTGGTTCCTAACACCAAAAAATGGATGACATTCAAGACAATTACTCTCTTTTTGATGCTATAGATTAGCATCACAAAAGGAGGTATTATCGGTAAGATTGGTATTGCTGCATGTTGAGCCTCATGTGGCAGCCAAACTTCCATGAAATGGAAGGCTGATTGAGGAAGCAAAAATTGTTTTAGTTGATAAACAAAATCATAGAGCAGAAAAAACAAGACAATCAATGAAGGCACAGCTCGATTCATCCTTTTTCCAAGAGAAAGAAAATAGAGAAGAAGAGAAGAAAGTAGCTAGAGAAAGGGAGTAGTGTGAACTATGGAGTGAAGAATGAATTTGAGTGCCCTTATAAGAGTGAAGAATGAATTTCAGTGCCCTTATATAAGAGAAATAAACCGACATTGGCATTGCTATCATCACATCACATTCAAATGGTATGATGCCAGGTGGATCCCACACCATGTAAGAGAAAGAAAATATCGTTGTTGCTTATTCTCAGGTGAGTAGTTGTAATTTCAGGTATTTTATTTTCCCCTCGCTCTTATATTGTTTGTTTTGGTTTAGGAATCAATTATGTCTCAACAAAACATAATGAGGGAGATCCTTAATTGGTTGTCCGTGAGGTCTCTTTTGTGATTCAAATGTGTATCAAAATCTTGGGATATAACATGGGATCCTTACTTTAGGATGAAGCATCAAAGTCATCCTGAGGTCAATTAACAAAGATTTCTTCTTCTCCGTGCCAAATTTGATAGGTTTACTCCGTATTTTCATGACTTATATTCTACTTCTTCTTTATCCTCCCTTGACGATGTACAAAGAATTGATTATCTCTCATCATGCCGCTATCCATCTATGGATATACTATGTGGTTCTTGTGATGGGTTGGTTCTAATCAGAGTTCTTACTAATCGTGAGTATCTCTTGTTGTGGAACCCCTCAACAAGAGAATCAATACAACTTCCCTTTTCGATATTTGGAATATGGAATTCTACTTTTGGATTGGGATACGACCCAACTATTGACGACCATAAGATACTTACAATTCACAATGACCAATCACAAACACAATGTGAATTTTCGCACTAAAAAGTGGTTCTTAGAGAAATAATGTTGATATGAAGACACCTCACACTTTGAAGAAAAGGTTTGGTTTTAGGGATACATTGTCATTTGTACATGGATCATTTCATTGGATTCCTTGTTGTTTTGGTGTTGCTTCATTCAATATTTCAAATGAGGTATGTACAGAGTTATCGTTGTCAGAGCAAATGTACTCTTATTTTTCTCTTTCTACCACGAAGGACAATCATGTTTCAGTATTAGATTGAATGCTTTGCTTTTCTTCAGCTTGTAAGGTTGATGGGGAGAAAACTTTTATGTTGTGGGTAATGAAAGATTACGGTGTCAAGGAATCTTGGACTCAAATATTTAAAATAAATATTTCGCATATTTTCAAACCTATTTATAGGTTTGCAGATGGTGATGTACTATTTCATTGCCGCGATTACATGCATGATTTATTAAGCACATCCAAAGGACGGTTTTCTCATCCATTAATTCAGCATCAAGACATGGTTGAAATAATTACTTTCAACGAGAGTTTGATCTCTCCAAAATTACTTATTTAATATTTGACATAAAGTTCAAGGTGTTCATTGAAGTTATGGGAAATTGGGAGTCCACATAGAAAGGAGTTGGATTCGAATTTTGAATTTTCAAATGA
>NC_064287.1:59574465-59580857 GCF_019186545.1 Solanum stenotomum
TATATATATATATATATATATATATATATATATATATATATATATCTTCCTTTGGAGGTATAGTAAATTACTATCAATTTCATGGTGTACATCAATAAAAATCATCATTCTACATTATTCAAAGTGGGAAGCATCTATCTTCAAAGTTAGATTACAACTTTACCCTTATATTTGATCAAAATTTAATAAATACAACATCTAATCTAATTAAATAATAATAAAAATGTATTATCCCTTCAAAATTAATATACATAAATGTAAAATCACTAAATTATCCACACAAAAAAGAGAGGGCACTCTTTGGCATTCATATTCCAATTAAAAGATAATGATACTTATTATTTTTCCAGACAAATTAATGTAATGTTACGAAAATTTATGGGGTGAGAACTGAGGTGAATGTATCAATAAAAAAAAAAATTATTTACAAAAAAATACATATCTTGAATATGTGAGGATAGTTTTATCATAAAAAAAAATAGAATTTAGCGACGAACCTATAATATTGTCGCAAGTTAATTAGCTTCGAATGGTTATTCACCTCTAACTTTAACTTAAACGTAGTTTCCTTCTTCTTCTTCTTCTTCTTCTTCTTCTTCTTCTTTTCATGAGACACACCTTGACAATATATAGTTGTTGATTCTATTACATGTATAATCAAGAGATCTTTGCCGATGCTGACTTGGATATCGGGTGACGGAATAAGGTGGCCAGAAGCGACGAGCAGTCGCGGTCAAAGCTTGGCTCTAGCCGATAGGCTAGCTGTAAGCTTGGCTACAGCGAAGCGCTTACCAAGCGCGAAGGAAAGGGCCTTCGCCACTTGAGTCGTATGCGGGGAACTCGCACGTGCGGTTCTTAGGAGGGGAGAGCTAGTAGGAGCCATCCCATCCCATCCCAATAGCGTATATTTGAAGCTCAATATGAAATCCTATTTTCTTGCAAGACCCGTTCGGATAAGGGAACAACTGTGACATAAAATAGCAAAATATGACGATAATTTACTTTTATTGAAATAACTTTAAATCATTACTTACTCGTTTCTTTCAAAGAATAATTAACCTAAATAGTTGCTCGATCGATCACCTAATTGCTTAGACTAAAAAAAATAACAATACATAATATAGTTATAATATATATTTAGTCAAAAATCTATGTATATTGATTAGGAAAAATAAACGATCAATAATTTGGCCAACCATTGGGGTAAAAACCCTATTTTTAAATCTATTAGACCTAACATAAGCTACTTTTGGTAGGGGTCTATTACGTAAGTGTTGCACCATTTGTAACTCATTAAAATGGGACATATAATCGAGCTGTTTTTCTTTCCTATTTCTATCTTATTTTGATCAATATTTATACTAAAACTCGATTAAATTTGAATTCGTTTATATAAGGTTTATTTTTCAAGATAATGCTTTCAACAACAAAAAAGAATCCTTTCTGAAAATTTGAATTCGAGACTTTTAATTTAAAATATAGAGATCTCAATCATCTTGTCATGACTCATTTTGATACTGATTTGCTTGCATATGCATGACATTGGCTTATATTATGAACAACATTTTCACGTGCACTAGCATTTCAACTTTCAACCCCAATAATACGTTTTAATTTGTACTGTAACTAGTAAACTTATCCGTGCGAAGCGCGGACATCAAAGTAAATAAAATTTGAAAATATTAAACATGATGACAACTTTAATTTACTATCGTTTTGTACATTTTTCTATCTACTAACATGAACAAATGTAATTCACTATCCATAAACTAATATCATAATTAAAAATATATTAATTAAGAAAAACAACAAATAAATATAATATTTGAATATAGAAACACTGCATCAATTACTTGTGTGGTCATACAATGCTGAATCTTATTCAAATTTTTCTCCTTTTTTTTCTTCCTTCGTTGCAGTCATACTTTACAAAGTATTGGATTCCATCTATCATCCCATTAATCAAATAAATCCCTTCATTTACTCAACTTTTTTTTTTAATAATTTTGATTTTTAAAAATTAATTTTGTTGTTATATCAATGTCTCATTATTATATCCTATAAATTCAGCANCATACATTGTGGAATAAGTTATCCCAAAATAACTAGTATAGTCTACAAAATACTAGTGCTTCTAGAATTAATATTTTGTTTTTTCTTTGTATGTTTTGTATTATAGATAGTACATTTTGTTTGCCAATGGGAAAGATGCAGAAATAGCCATAATTGGCAGTCTGTACATACGTACCCCCTCTACAATTGTTTGTTTTGTACTCCATATATTTTTATTTTTTTTGTATGTATAGAGTGCTATAATTGGGTTTTAATTTGAATTGAATCTGCTTCTTTTGAAAAAAAAAACTATATTCATTGGGCATATCTGTTAATGAGTCATTTGGTAGCTTTATTAGAATTATAACTATTTTATTTTATACACCACATGCATTAAATAATACACAAATACTAGTGATTCTAGAATATTCCTACACAAAAAATTTCGTTTTTCTTTGTATTTTTTGTATTATATATATAAAAATAAATTTAAAAAATAGTACATTTTGTTTGCCAATAGGAAAATGCAGAAATAACCATAATTGGTAGTATGTACATACGTACCCCCTCTTCAATTGTTTGTTTTCTACTCCATACATATTTGCATATAATTGAGTTTTAATTTGAATTGAATCTCTTCTTCCATTCAGCATATTTCTTAAGGGGTCTTTTGGTATATGATTATTAGAATTATTTTATAAGTTTAACTCTACATTCTCCATAATGAGATTATAATAGTAGATATGTTATTGTTGTTTTATAACTTGAAGTTGATTATTGTTTATTTGCATTTTGAAGGCTTCTCATACGTTGTTTTGTGATGATATTGTGGAGACTAACAAACTAAGTTAGACTATCAGTCGAATCAAATGAAACATGATAGATGTTCTCAGTTGCCAAACGTGGCACAATACATCATTTTAATTATACTTGAAACCTATCTATATATCTAGTTAAGCATGAAGAAGTACTTACCACTCCATTACCTGAAGAATAAATTCTATTCATACACTATTTATAGCTCTTATGTATTTGGGAGATATTCGACCTCTATTAGTACAAGATGGACCTCATTTAGTGTTGTGTATATGCCAAGACACATGTAATCGATCACTATTTTATCTTCTTTTTTTTTCTTTGGTTGTGATTGTATTTAGGCCGAATAAATTGATAACTTCTTTAATATATTATTTAGATATTTTAATTGAACACTCAAAACACATGATAAAACGTTCTTATTAAACACACTTGTTTAAATTTTGGAATAACTTATATGCCTGTTCTCAACTGTCAATAATGTAGATAATAGCAAAAAAAAAATATCACCCCTTTGATTATACACATAAAGGTCAAATTGAACACGGCACAGCTAGTATGCTTCCAGTTCACGATTTTCCAGCTCTTAACTTCATTTCAACAAATTAACCCCAAAACAACTTTTTGGGTTCTATCACACTTATATATTTTTTCATAATCCCTTTCTCCCAAAAAAATATTGACAACGAAATTCGTTTATATTTTTTTGTATGGATAGGAATTTTTTCGAACGATATATACCATCACATATTTTTGAATTGTTTTATGATTTAATTAATGGATGGTTGGATTGATCTTCAGCTATTGGATGGAGGATTGTTATGGATCGATCGATCGATTCTTCCGTAATAGGAGGGATATCGATAACTTAATGTACATGTTCTTGCAATTCAGATACTTCTCCTAAGTCTAAGGATGAAGTTTATCTTTCTACGTTGTTGGAGAAACCTCAAACATCTTGATGATTATTAGTAATGTACATCCATTTTTTATTTTTATGTTCAAATTAAATACTTTGGTCTCCATGCTGGGAAAATTAATTCACATATGTTCAACTCTCAAGTAGCGGTTATATAAAAAAGAAGAAAGAAAGGTAGGAAATTAATGCAAAAATAATGAACCGTTTTAATATTTATGTGTAATTAAGAGGTAAGAGATTTAATTGAAATGTGACATTTTATAAATGACAACATTTGAGCAACAAGTTTTTAAAGGCACTAACATTTCTCTTCCTTTAAATTTCAAAATAATTGAAGGAAATACAATAACTTAACAAATACAATATTCATCCTAATAACTCAAACATAACAGATAACATAAACAACTCATTCAAGGTGAGCGTGCCAGCTGGCATGCATGCATGCAAAAAAATTAGAATTAGCACATAATAATAATTAAGATAAATAAATAATTAAGATAACATACCTACCGGGATCATATCAATCTGTGGGGGATCATCATAGCAAAGTACCTAACAAACACAAAATATAATAATTTAATATCAGAATGAACAAAAGTAATATGAAATTAATTAACTCTAGGGTCTTACTATTAGGTAAGCACCCATAGTTGCCGGTATGAGGGGTATTATCAATGCTGGCATGCGTTGGTAGTATGACAAAGCCAAAACTCCATAAACGCATCTCTTAACGATTTTTCTCATGAACCTGATTCTAGCTTGCTTTTCAGCAAATAAGTCGAGGTATATGATGAAGATGAGAAACAGGTTAGAGATGAAAATAATTAGGGTCAACTCTTCTTCATAGAATATGTGCCTACTTAGTTGAAACCCACTAGAAATAATATCTAGTACGAGCCCATTAGTTCCTAACACCAAAAAATGAATGACATTCTAGACAAATTACTCTCTTTTTGATGCTATAGATTAGCATCACAAAAGGAGGTATTATCAGTAAGATTGGTATTGCTGCCTGTTGAGCATCCTGTGGCAGCCAAACTTCCATGAAATGGAAGGTTGATTGAGGAAGCAAAAATTGTTTTAGTTGATAATTAAACAAAACCATAGAGCAGAAAAAACAAGACAATCAATATGAAGGCACAGCCCGATTCATCCTTTTTCCGAGAGAAAGAAAATAGAGAAGAAGAGAAGAAAGTAGCTAGAGAAAGGGAGTAGTGTGGACTGTGGAGTGAAGAATGAATTTGAGTGCCCTTATATAAAAGAAATAAACCGACATGTGGCATTGCTATGATCACATCGCATTCAAATTGTGTGATGCCAGGTGGATCCCACACCATGTAAGAGAAAGAAAATATCGTTGTTGCTTATTCTCAGGTGAGTAGTAGTAATTTCAGGTATTTTTATTTTCCCCTCGCTCTTAAATTGTTTGTTTTGGTTTAGGAATCAATTATGTCTCAACAAAACATAATGAGGGAGATCCTTAATTGGTTGCCCGTGAGGTCTCTTTTGCGATTCAAATATGTATCAAAATCTTGGAATATAACATGCATGGGATCCTTACTTTAGGATGAAGCATCAAAGTCGTCATGAGGTCAATTCACAAAGATTTCTTCTTCTCCGTGCCAAATTTGATAGGTTTACTCCGTATTTTCGTGACTTATACTCTACTTCTTCTTTATCCTCCCTTGACGATGTACAAAGAATTGATTATCTCTCATCATGTCGCTATCCATCTATGGATATACTATGTGGTTCTTGTGCATGATGGGTTGGTTCTAATCAGAGTTCTTACTAATCGTGAGTATCTCTTGTTGTGGAACCCCTCAACAAGAGAATCAATACAACTTCCCTTTCCGATAATTGGAATATGGAATTCTACTTTTGGATTGGGATACGACCCAATTATTGACAACTATAAGATACTTACAATTCACAATGACAAATCACAAACACAAATTTTCGCACTAAAAAGTGGTTCTTGGAGAAATAATGTTGATATGAAGACACCTCACACTTTGAAGAAAAGGTTTGGTTTTAGGGATACATTGTCATTTGTACATGGATCATTTCATTGGATTCCTTGTTGTTTTGGTGTTGCTTCATTCAATATTTCAAATGAGGTATGTACAGAGTTATCGTTGTCAGAGCAAATGTACTCTTATTTTTCTCTTTCTACCACGAAGGACAATCATGTTTCAGTATTAGATTGAATGCTTTGCTTTTCTTCAGCTTGTAAGGTTGATGGGGAGAAAACTTTTATGTTGTGGGTAATGAAAGATTACGGTGTCAAGGAATCTTGGACTCAAATATTTAAAATAAATATTTCGCATATTTTCAAACCTATTTATAGGTTTGCAGATGGTGATGTACTATTTCATTGCCGCGATTACATGCATGATTTATTAAGCACATCCAAAGGACGGTTTTCTCATCCATTAATTCAGCATCAAGACATGGTTGAAATAATTACTTTCAACGAGAGTTTGATCTCTCCAAAATTACTTATTTAATATTTGACATAAAGTTCAAGGTGTTCATTGAAGTTATGGGAAATTGGGAGTCCACATAGAAAGGAGTTGGATTCGAATTTTGAATTTTCAAATGA